>NC_132787.1:42165022-42466194 GCF_048418805.1 Vulpes vulpes | reverse complement strand
TACCAACTGAGCCATCCAGGTGCCCCTCACATGAATCACCTTTACTGTTATTTTTACACTGTATAGGTCCATAATATTTATTTTCCGATCTATAACTGTCTTTTGTCTACAAATCAATTCTAAAAACAGAAAGCCAAAAAAACAGTTTAAAATATGATGATATGTAAACATTACTCACTGCAGAACCAAGTAGTAGTAGGAACTACAGAGAAAATGTGATGCTGCTTGTTCCCTTCTTAAGATGCACTAGAATTTAGGAATACTTTATGTGTTTTGTCTATATTTCTTACTACACTATACACTCTATGAAAATAGGATTTTAATACACACACACGTTACTCGTTAGTATATCATAGCATGTGTTCAGTCACTACATGTTTATAAGCATATGGACAGAGTGGTGGAAAGAAGGGAAGGGGAGAAAAGAAGTGGGAAGGCCAGGCCATCAAGAATGTGAAAGCCAATCTACTTCAGACATTATGTGTCTTTATATAATATACATCCCTAGCATCAATGTGAGACAATTAAGGTGAAAGGAAATTAATGTATATATCCTATAAGCTCTACCAGCCTGGGAAATGTCAACTAAAGGTTAAATGAGAATAAGAAAGTAGTATCCTGGGTGCCTGGGTGGCTCAGTCAGTTAAGTGACTGCCTTTGATTCAGGTCGATCCCAGAGTCTTGGGGCTGAGTCCTGCATCTGGCTCCCTGCTCAGTGGGGAGTCTGCTTCTCTCTCAGCCCCTCACCACATTCATGCTGGCTCTCCCTCACTCTCTCAAATAAAATCTTTTTTTAAAAAAAGGCCAAAAAAACCCATAGTATCCTGTCTCTGTAAATTTTATAATTTTTACAATAAACACATACTACTTTAAATAACCCATTTCTCTTATTTTTAAAACGTTCTATAAAAGTGGGGGACAAGGGTAGCCCAGGTGGCTCAGCGGTTCAGTGCTGCCTTCAGCCCAGGGCGTGATCCTAGAAACCCAGGATCAAGTCCCATGTCAGGCTCCCTGCATGGAGCCTGCTTCTCCCTCTGCCTGTGTCTCTGCCTCTCTCTGTGTGTGTCTCATGAATAAATAAATAAAATCTTTAAAAAAAAAAAAGTGGGGGGCAGGTGAGATTTGGGGTTTTACTCCCTTAGTTCTTTAGTAAAGTTCCTTCTGGAAAACTCCAATTTAAGCTCCTACAGGAAAAGTGTTTTTTGTATCCCTTAACCAGAATATACAGATGGCCATACAAGAAGTAGTAATTATGAGAATAATCTACTTCAAAGCTTCTAAAAGGAACCAAAATGCTGCTGAAACAAAATGGAAGGTGAGAGAGGCATAGCTGTGGAGGTCAATTCTTTATGATCTAAGGTTTTTCTTAACATCCTAAATCCTACTTCCCATATTCATTACCAAATCTCCTTGAGGTCTTCAAATAAAACAACAAAACTCAGTTCAGACCTGGCCACTACTACATATTCACCCCACAAAGTTTGTCAAGTAGGTTAGGAAAACCATTAAGAGAATACCAGAAAATTCCAGAATCCTAATTCCCTGCAAGAAGAGCATTTGTACCAACACCTATATGCATACTGCGAAAAACACACCCTCGCGGGGCCCACCCCACAGACACCCATATACAGCTTCTCAGAATCCTGAAATACACCCAGAGGCCTAAAAATAAAAAGGCTTCAACACACAATGATTGTATGTCAGCCTTTAATTCTCACTCTTCCCACAAATAGCTACAAGCATAACATGAAAATGCAAACAGTAGTCTCAACTCTTTCTTCACAGATTAGAAGGATAATAATAGCTCTCTACAACCTAAATCTCCAAAGAACACCAAAAATTCATAAATCTAAGGAAAGCAGAAAATCTTTCAATAGCAACCTACTTCAAATTAATTGCAACTGGACAGGCTGCCGTAGATGTGCTCTGAGATATGTGCAAGGTGAACTAGAAAATATATCACCTATTAGCTATTTAAAACACAGTATGTGGGATCCCTGGGTGGCGCAGCGGTTTGGCGCCTGCCTTTGGCCCAGGGCGCGATCCTGGAGACCCAGGATCGAATCCCACATCAGGCTCCCGGTGCATGGAGTGTGCTTCTCCCTCCGCCTGTGTCTCTGCCTCTCTCTCTCTCTCTCTGTGACTATCATAAATAAATAAAAAATTTTAAAAAAATTTATATTAAAACACGGTATGTGGGGATCCCTGGGTGGCTCAACGGTTTAGCGCCTCCCTCTGGCCCAGAGCGTGATCCTGGAGTCCAGGGATCAAGTCCCACGTTGGGCTCCCTGCATGGAGCCTGCTTCTCCCTCTGCCTGTGTCTCTGCTCTCAATCTCAATCTCTCTCTCTCTCTCTCTCTCTCTCTCTCCCCCTCCCCGTGTGTGTCTCTCATGAATAAATAAATAAAATTTTTAAAAAATTTAAAAAAATAAAACATGATATGTGAAATTGTGACTAAATCTCAAAATTACTAGTCCAACCTGCTGTGATGAGTTATATATATCGGCATTAGCATTTATTATCAGAAAATGAACTGAATATTTTAAACACTATTTCAACATTTTTAAGATGCTGTTCATTTTGTTAAAGGGTTATAAATGTTACGAGGGGCAAGAAACATGCTGCTTTCTTAAGCAATCCATGCAAAGATTAACAGACCAAATTTTAAAATTCCATTCAAGTACAATTTGGCAGAATCTATCACATCCATTTCAAGTGTGCATGCCATCTGACCTTAGAAGTCTCACTTTTAAAATTTCACAGATTTAAGGATATATGTGCAAGGATGTTCAATTATTTTATGATTTGTACCAGCAAAAAGGGAGAGAACTTGAATTTTCATCAACAGATTAAATAATGGTATCTCCAAACCATAAAATAAAATTCTATTAAAAATTTTTCTTAAATCTGTATCTGACCTCTATAAAGACATCTATGATATCTTTTGAAAGAAGAAAGAAAGTTATAGAAGAATTGTATAATATGTATAATACAATCCCATCAATATACAAAAGGTTACACATATGTATGTATGTATGTATGTATACACACAGGAATTATCTGGAGAGTAAGCAACTATTTCTGAAAACTCAGATGGAATCACTTTTTCCCTTGCACAGATACTTTTCTTTTTAATCCTTTAACAGTATATATTACTTTTATACACACACGAGCACGCACGCACGCACACACACACACATACACACTTCTCACTATAAACTAATGGCTTAAAAAAGGCCTCAACCATTCAGCACTACTATATGGTAATTAACGGGCTAGGCTCCTGGCTGATAAAGTCTCTGAGTAGTAGGTTAAACACACAGACACATACACACACACACACACACACACACACCCCTATCAGTTAAAACACAGATGTGTCTGCTTCCACTCTCAGTACACAGCTTATCAGGTTTGCTAACACTGTGCATCACATTGCATGACCCTAATCTGATTCTCGCAGAAACCAAAAATTACAGAATTATATGGCAACAGTAGCAGTGTTTTGGTGACATTCTTACCAGAAAAAGCCCCTCTGCTAGGACCAGCAATAATACTTAACACTTGTCATCAGTGCCATTACATTCTTCTTTATGGAAGGTTAACTCTATAGTCAAGGTAATCATGGTTTTTAGTAATTCTTATCAATCAGTTAATCAAGTTAATTGTAAGGTCTATATCAAAGTTCTCACTATGACAAACATCTTGTCAAGCAGATACTTAGAAGCAAATACAAGGTTATTAATCATAGTTGTTCCTAATTATATCACAATCTGTGCCACTTAGTGTAATGGAGTCCAGTTGGAAGCTGTACAGCCCTTCCAAACCACTCCAGTCCTCACTGATACCCTGGTATCTTAAAATCCTAAAATATGAAATTGTTTGAATTGTAGATATATAACCTTTCACTTTACACATCTCACACTAAACTATTATTAGTTCGACAGAAAGATGAACATATCCTACCAGATTAAACTGAACAAATCCAGTGAATAGATGCACATGTTCACAAGCCATTATCCTCAAATCTGAATTCTAAAAATCTCTGAAAACCAAAACCTTTTATAACCAATTTGGTGGCAAAACCACACCTAAATTGATTCAGAAATACCTCCGTGTTTGACGAAGGAATTGGAAGATGCCCCTCAATCCTGCTTGGAAAGTTAAATTCATATGGTATATGCATCATACCATCTTTCTAAAATCTGAGAATTTCTGAATTCTGACCCAAAAAATCTGGGACTTAGACTTGTATAATTGAAGACTAAATATCCACATCATTGTTTATCAAGACATTTATAATCAAGGAAAGTTACACAAGGAGATTTTAGCCCTACAATATTTTATTTCTTAAGCTGGGTGGTGGGTATACAAGTATTAATTATACAATTCTATCTCTTTGCATGTCTGAAACATTTCATAAACTTTAAAAGTTTAAGTGAAACAAGTGAAAAATTGTAGGTATTCAATGTTTAATTTTTTCCCTAAAATAATAAAAGCATTTGTATTCAAAGCATTTGTTTCCTTCCTTAAAATGTAAAAGCATTTGGGAAGCAGCAAATCTGACAATGGTTATGCTTAGGGTCTTAAAAACATTCGTATTTTTTAATACAATAATTCCACACACAAGAATCCTATCTACTTAAATGACCTAAAATGTAGAAAGATCCGGGATCCCTGGTGGCGCAGCGGTTTGGCGCCTGCCTTTGGCCCAGGGCGCGATCCTGGAGACCCGGGATCGAATCCCACGTCGGGCTCCCGGTGCATGGAGCCTGCTTCTCCCTCTGCCTGTGTCTCTGCCTCTCTCTCTCTCTCTCTCTCTCTCTGTGACTATCATAAATAAATAAAAATTAAAAAAAAATTAAAAAAAAAAAATGTAGAAAGATCCATTACATTACAAATTATGATATGCCAGCCTTATTAATCATTCGAGAAATATTTAAGTAAAATCTTTATGATTTAATACACCATCTACAAAAAAATACATTTATAACTAATGCCTGATATAAAAAATATTTACAGCACAGTGAACGAAAATGGATATACATTTAACAGTATATTCTAGATTTTGCAAATTTCCATATAAGCAAAACAAAAAGAATGGGAGGAAATGCGTTTACTTTGTTCTTAGTAGTTGCCAAAATTTTCCAAATGGGTATATAACACTTGTTAAAAAAGAACAAATGTTTACAAGTTTTAAACAGAAACAAAAGGGAAAAGCCACCTTAAATTACATTAAGATGAGCAATTCCTCCTTTTGAACCTGGTCTCAAAATCCTTCCCAACACAGGAATGTAATACCAAACCTATCTGCTGGCCCTAAAGGCATCATACCTTTTTTTTCATGATTTGCAATAATACAGATGTAAGACATCTAATATTATTTCAGACCTGAGTGAGTATACAGAACTACTAAGAAGAAGACATCAAGATTTCTTAACACATATGAGATATTCAACACATGGGATAAGCATTATAAAAATGTCTCTCTTCTCCAGTACACTTAAAAAAGGTACACTGCCAGATAAAAGGTTAAGATGGGACTTAAAAAGACGAAAAAAATCATTTGTGGAGCCAGTAAAAATCATAATTCCTTTCTCTTTGAGAGACCATTTTTCTCCTGTTACCATGGTTCTCTGAATAAACTCTACCAAGGGTATTTCTTTTAATCATAATTCTTTACATGTATATACACAAATGTAGAATTACAGACTCTTTAAGTTCTATAGATTGAGCCCTGAGTGCTACAAAATCATAAATTTAAGACAGCCAAAGAGATTCAAGCAGAATTCAATGATTCCTGGACTAACTTAAAAAAGACTTAGACCATCATACATCTCAAAGTTTCAAAATTAAAATAGACTTTCTATTACAAAAATCTGCTTATGTGAAACTTTACAATAGAAACGGGCTACACCACACCTTTTTAAAAAAAAAAAAAACCTTTCTATCATGTAAAGCATTTAACATAATATGTGGATCATAATGAGCACTCATCAGTACAAGCAATAAGTATATTTCTTCTATTTTAAGATAAACATTCTTTCATAATATGAAGTTTCTAAAGTTGGGATTCAGCTTATATCAAGATGTATAATTTTTTAAAACAAATTAATTTTTTAAGATTTATTTATTTATTTATTCATAGAGATGCAGAGACAGAGAGGCAGAGATACAGGCAGAGGGAGAAGCAGGCTCCATGCAGAGAGCCCGACACGGGACTCGATCCAGGGTCTCCAGGATCACGCCCTGGGCTGGAGGCGGTGCTAAACTGCTGCACCACCGGGACTGCCCTTTTAAAACAAATTATTAAGGAGTGCCTGGGTGGTATAGTCAGTTGGGCATCCAACTCTTGGTTTCTGCTCAGGTGGTAATCTTGGGGCTGTGGGATCGGCCTCCCTGCATCAGGCTCTGTACTCAATGCAGTGTCTGCTTGAGTTTCTCTCTCCATTTCCCTTTGCCCCCACTTGCACTCTCACACTCTCTCTCAAATGGATAAATCTTTAAAAAATAAAGAAATTATTAAATTGATGGTACACTCCAAAAGAAATAAATGGAAACTTAGAAATGAGACATGTATTATACGTGATAAATACTCACGAATTCTTCCTATAACCCTCCCAGCAAAGCTTTCAGGGAAAAAGATTTTATTATCCCATTTCTAGATGAGGAAATTTAGGCTTAGAAAAGCTCGGTAAAGGGCACCTGGGTGGCTCAGAGTTGAGCATCTGCCTTTGGCTCAGGTCGTGGTCCCAGCATCCGGGGATCGATTCCCATATCTGGCTCCCCACAGGGAGCCTGCTTCTCCCTCTGCCTGTGTCTCTGCCTCTCTGTGTCTCTCATGAATAAATAAAATCTTTTTTTTAAAACAACTCAGTAAGCACCCATGATCACACATCTGACTCTAAAGTCACACTCTTAACCACTACCATACACTGCATACTCATCTACTATTTTAACTCATATCAGATACATTTATGGGTTTTTTTAATGAAACATGAAAAAGTTAATATTAGTTTGTCCTAAAACACAAACTATTTATCTCCCCATTCCTCAGTCTCTGCCATCTAGCTGGTCTATTTCTATACCTCTTTCCTGAGATCCAGACCGGAATTTCCAAATATCAAGTGAATGCACTTGGTTATTCCAGAGCTGCACTGCCCAAGATGGTAGTCACTAACCATATGTAGTTGCTAAGCGTTTATTATATGGCTAGTGAAACCGAGGAACTGAATTTTTAATTTTATGTCACTGTATTTTAAAGTTAAATTTAGGGGCACCTGGGTGGCTCAGCTGGAAGAGCACTGAGGCTCTTGATTGGGGTTGTAAATTCAGGCCCCACGATGGGTGTAGAGATTACTTTAAAAATTAATTAATTTTAAAAACAAAAACAGACATGCTACCAAAAAAAGTATACAGATGATTTCAAAAACTTAGTATGAAAAAATAACGTAGAATTGCTCATTTAAAGTTTTTTTAATGTATGTTTTAACACGTTGAAAATGGTTATTTTGGATGTATTGATTTAAATAAGGTATTATAAAAATTATAAGATCTAATATTTTCTCTTTATAATGTGAATTACTACAATTTTAATTAATATGTGGCTTACATTATATTTCTATTGGACAGTACCGCCCAGAGGTTCCTATTGCCCTCACTGTAGCAATCAATAGTTCAATGAATGGCATCACTGTCCCTCTAGCTCAGTGCTCCAACACAACCTTCTCTATTATAGAAGTGTTCTAAACCTGATGATGATTGGTGCTGGTGGTGACGGTGATGACGGTGTGAGACTCAGAGAATCCCTTAAATATCGTGAAGCCAGAATTCCTAGGAGACTTAGGCAAACACCATCTATTATTCTGACTTTCCTCTGGGGAAAAGGTACTAGGTACAAAAACTGCAGACCGGTGTTGTGCAACAGAACTTTCTGTCACAATAAAAATGTTCTGTATCTGCACTTTCCAATACAGAGGTCACTAGTCCCATTTGGCTATTAAGCACATCAAATATGGCTACTACAACTGAAGAACTAACTTTTACATTTTACTTCATTTAAATCACTTTAAATAGCCATGTATGGCTAGTAGCTACTAATTAGACAGCACTATTGTACTTGCTGCATCTGAAAGTCTGGAAGTCATCTTAGTCTCCTCCTTCCCCATCAACTGTCCTTTCCCCTACATCTAAAAACGTAAACACACACACACACACACACACACACACACACACACACACAGATTCTGAATTACCTAGTCCTGTATTCTTTAAAGCTTTCAATTCTGTCTGCATCCCTATTTCCACTTCTACTACTTTGGTTTTCAAGCTTTGATGGATTAAGGCCACAACCTCCTAGTTAGCCTCCTCACTTAGCTTCCTCCTACCTACTCTTCATAAAATGTAAATATAAACTTATTTCCTTTATTCAAAAGTCTCCAAAGTCTTGCCATTGCCCCAAGGTAAAATTCCAGACTCTACATGATTTACAAAACCTTTCATGATCCAAACCCAATCTCCAGCCTCATCTTTCACCACTCCCTTCCACTCCAGCTCTTACCCATATCATTAACACGTATCAGGCTCTACTAACATTGCCTATTTACTTGTCCTCCTTAGCAGGCACTACCATCCTGAGGGCAGAGACAATGTTTCAAACATTATATTGTTAAGACAGAACACAATATACAGTCACAGTACAGGAACAAGGTATGCTAGATTTTCCATAAATCTTTTTTGAATGAGGGAAGAAAAGGAAAAAAAAAAGGAAATAGATATATAGTATTCTTGAACAACTATGAAAATAAAAATTTGGCAAAGTAGATATTTTTGTTATACTATTTGAAAAGAATTTTAATGTGAATTTGTTAAGAATCAACCTATTTTGATTTTTCCAAGGAAATCTTGATACTTTAAAATATATATATATACCTGCTATGTAAATATGAGAACCTATTTACCTATATTTGTGAGTATAAATCTAAAGAATTTATATCCATTTTCCATTATTTTTTAACTGAAGTATAATTAACATACAGTGTTATATTAGTTTCATGTGTACAACATATTGATTCAACAATTCTATACATTACTCAGTGCTCATCATGATAAACACAGTCACCATCTCTCACCAAATGTTACTACAACATTATTGCTTATATTCCCTACCCTGTACTTTTCATCTCCATGAGTTACTTATTTTATAACTGAAAGTTTTTCCCTCTTAATCCCCACTATCTATTTCCCCCATCCCTCCACCCACCTCTCCTCTGGCAATCAGCAGTTTGTTCTCCCCATTTAAGAGTCTGTTTTCAGTTAACTTGTTAATAACAAGCAAGTAAACAGATAAAAATTGCTGCTCTATTAACATTTAAAAATACCAACCCATAAGCATAACCAAACAATTTCAAAATGGATTCAGAAATGTGGCAAAAAAAAAAAGATAAAGAAAGAAAGAAAGAAAGAAAGAAAGAAAGAAAGAAAGAAAGGCAATAGTATAAAATTAACTACCATCAGACCATTAGAAAAGCCACCAGAACAAACTGAGTGAAATGTTCAACAACTCTATTTTCAATCATTCTTTCTACTTAATAAACTTTCTACTTATTCAGGAAGAAAAACATCAAGCAAAGGTTTGATCTAAATTTAATAGAATAGAAAAGGAATGGAAAACTATTTGAAATATTCAAAATTATCTCCCACTAATTAAAGTGAAGTCAATATTGCCATGAAGGTAGAAAAGTCACCTGTGTGGTATCCATAAGGATGTATACTAAAAGATCTGAAGGGATATACTCAAAAAGATGTCAAACATAGCTACTTCTTGTATCAGAAGAATTCTAAGAATCTCTTAGATCACTAATAACTTACTGACCAATTTTAAGTTCAAATCAGTCTTTTTTCCTTGAAAAGGTCAGCAACAGTAAATTCTATATGTACAATATATGTACAAGGACAAAGTTCTAGGTATACTCAAGGGGAGAAAAAAAGGCAGGCAGTCAGAGAAAATAAAGTCTCTATCAATATTTTTTTTCCAAATAAGTGAAAGCTTAGAAAGGAAAACAAATGTTAAGAAACTCTATCCTGGGGCACCTGGGTGGCTCAACGGTTGAGCGTCTGCCTTTGGCTCAAAGCATGATCCCGGGATCCGGGATTGAGTCCCACGCTGGGCTCCCTGCAAGGAGTCTGCTTCTCCCTCTGCCTGTGTCTCTCTCTGCCTCTCTGTCTGTGTCTCTCATGAATAAATAAAATCATTTAAAAATAAAAAATAGGGATCCCTGGGTGGCGCAGCGGTTTGGCGCCTGCCTTTGGCCCAGGGCGCGATCCTGGAGACCCGGGATCGAATCCCACATCAGGCTCCCGGTGCGTGGAGCCTGCTTCTCCCTCTGCCTGTGTCTCTGCCTCTCTCTCTCTCTCTCTCTCTCTCTCTCTCTCTGTGACTATCATAAATAAAAAAATAAAATAAAATAAAATAAAAAAACAAATTACAGTTTAAAAAAATAAAAAATAAAATAAAAATAAAAATAAAAAAACTCTATCCAGTAGAAATTCTGCTTCAAAAATCCATGTGAGGGATCCCTGGGTGGCGCAGCCGTTTGGTGCCTGCCTTTGGCCCAGGGCGCGATCCTGGAGACCCAGGATCGAATCCCACGTCGGGCTCCCAGTGCATGGAGCCTGCTTCTCCCTCTGCCTGTGTCTCTGCCTCTCTCTCTCTCTCTCTCTCTCTCTCTCTGTGACTATCATAAATAAATAAAAATCAAAAAAAAAATTATTAAAAAAAAAAAAAAAAAATCCATGTGATAAGCCATATTAACAGGTTAAAAAATTCTGATTCTCTCAATAGATATGAAAATGCATCAGGTAGATTTTTAGCATTTGTTAATGATCAAAAACCTTACATTAGGGAATCCCTGGGTAGCGCAGCGGTTTGGCGCCTGCCTTTGGCCCAGGGTGCAATCCTGGAGACCCGGGATCGAATCCCACGTCGGGCTCCCGGTGCATGGAGCCTGCTTCTCCCTCTGCCTATGTCTCTGCCTCTCTCTCTTTCTTTCTCTCTCTCTGTGTGTGACTATCATAAATAAATAAAAAATAAAAATTAAAAAAAAAAAAAAAAACTTACATTAGGGACACCTGGGTGGCTCAGCGGTTAAGCCTGCCCTCGGCTTAGGGCATGATCCCAGGGTACTGGGATTGAGTCCCACTTCAGGCTCCCTGCAGAGAACCTGCTTCTCCCTCTATGTCTCCACCTCTCTCTGTGTGTCTCCCATGAATAAATACAATCTTTTAAAAATAAAATAAAAATAAAAAATTTACATTAGGAATAGAAAGAAACTTTGTTAATCTAATAAAGGATATATGCAAAAGCAAGTAAGTTCTGTAGAGAAACTGCTCTGCTGTACCATATTTGGCAACTTGTAGCTTATCTGAATCTGGGCAGAATGCCTTGTGATCCCCCCCAGAACAGGAAAGGATGGGCAGCCCATAAGGAGCTGCTCCCAGGCCATTTTCCTCTGCTTTTCTATCTCCCTTGGAGGACAACATAAGACAGCTTCTCATCACTGGATACTGATGAGGCATGTGACTTTCAGGCTGCCCATTTCAGAACAGAGCTATAGACCACAAAACAGCTTTGGGGCAAATTAGAATGGGCTCCTTCATCAATAGAGCGTTTCCCACAACTTAAGACTGTAGTCATTAGCAAGGCTTTTGTTCTGATGTTGACTTTTTTGATGTGTGGGACAATGGTCACATGGAGCTGGCACCTTTGGCTTATTCACCTTTCCACTGCCCACGTAAGTGATAAACTGCTTAAACCTAAAGGGTTCATTGTATCCATACCAGTCAAATCAGTCAGGCCTTGTCTTGCCTTACGTCTGTATACTTCACAATATCATACTTTATAGTGAAAAGTTAAACAATTTCCCTTTGAGATGGGAAAATAACATGGATCTCTATCACCAGTCCATTCAACCAACACACCACAGATCCTAGCCAAAAGACAAGAAAAAGGTATAAGAAATGCAAGGAAAGACACAAAACAGTAATTATCCACAAATGACATGATTATACAGGTGGAAAATCCAAGAGAATCTACTGATAAAATTATTAGAATTTATCAGACTTGGTCAAAATCTGGCAAAATAGAGCCAATATTTAAATTCAATTTTATTCCATATACCAACAATAGAAAATAAAATTTATTTTAAAACCCCACTTAAGGGGATCTCCCTGGGTGGCGCAGCGGTTTAGCGCCTGCCTTTGGCCCAGGGCATGATCCTGGAGACCCGGGATCAAATCCCACGTCAGGCTCCCGGTGCATGGAGCCTGCTTCTCCCTCTGCCTGTGTCTCTGCCTCTCTCTCTCTCTCTCTCTTTGTGACTACCATAAATAAATTTAAAAATTTTTTTTAAAATAAAAAAAAATAAAACCCCACTTAAAATACCATCAGAAACCTAAGATTAATCTACAAGAGATATATACAAACACTGTACAGAAAACATTAGCTAACCATACAGGAAAAATATAAACCATAACTCCTACCTCACAGCATACACAAAAAAATCAATTATAGACAGACCATAGTGCTATATAGAAAGGTGTAATAGTGACACTTTCAGAATACAGTAAAAGAAAATAACTTCATAACCTTAGGGTAGGGAATGGTCCCAATGTCGACATAAAAAACACTAACCATAAAGGAAAACATTAATTGGACTACACTAAAATTAAGAATCTTGTTCTTCAAGGGACCCGTGAGTGGTTCAGTCAGTTAAGAATCGGCCTACAGAGGGATGCCTGAGTGGCTCAGTGGTTGGGCCCCTGCCTTTGGCTCGGATCTGATCCCGGGGACCCAGGATGGGGTCCCACACCGGGCTCCCTGCACAGAGCTTGCTTCTCCCTCCGCCTGTGTCTCTGCCTTTCTCTGTGTGTCTCTCATGAATAAACAAAAAAATGTTTTTTTTTTTAAATATTAAAAAAAAAAAAAAGGAATCTACCTTCGGCTCAGGTCAAGATCCCAGGGTCCTGGGATTGAGCCCTGTATTGTCAGGCTCCCTGCTCAGCGGGAAGTCAGCTTCTTCCACTTTCTCTGTCCCTCCCCCCTGCTTATGCTCTCTCTCACTCAAATAAATAAAATCATTTTTAAAGAAAAAAAGAATCTCCTTTCTTCAAAAGACACCATTAAGAAAGCAAAATATCAACCAACAGATTAGAGTGGAATATTTGCAACACAAATAACAAAGGGCTCATACCCAAAGTATGTAATCTTATAAATTAATTAAAACAGGGACACCTGGGTGGCTCAGCGGTTAAACATCTGCCTTTGGCTTGGGGTGTGATCCTGGAGTCCTGGGTTCAAATCCCACATTGGGCTCCCTGCATGGAGCCTACTTCTCTCTCTATGTCTCTGCCTCTTTCTCTCTCTGTCTCTCATGAATAAATTTTAAAAATATATATTTTAGGGGATCCCTGAGTGGCGCAGCAGTTTGGCGCCTGCCTTTGGCCCAGGGCGCAATCCTGGAGACCCGGGATAGAATCCCACGTCGGGCTCCCTGCATGGAGCCTGCTTCTCCCTCTACCTGTGTCTCTGCCTCTCTCTCTCTCTCTCTCTCTCTCTCTCTGTGACTATCATGAATAAATAAATAAAATCTTTAAAAAATATATTTTTAAAAAAAATTAATTAGAACAGAAAAGACAAAATTGGGCAAAAATTTTGAATAAGCACTTCACAAAAAGTTTTCAAATGATCAAAAGACAAAGTTACTCAACCTCACTAACAATCAGTGAAATGCAAATTAAACCATGTGCTATCTCCATAAATCTACCAGAATGGCTGAAATCAGTAACACTGACAATACCAAATGCTAGCAAAGATAGAGAACAAAAGGGGCACCCGGGGTGGCTCAGTGGTTTAGCGCCTGCCTTTGGCCCAGGGCCTGATCCTGGAGTCCCAGGATCGAGTCCAGCGTCGGGCTCCCTGCATGGAGCCTGCTTCTCCCTCTGCCTGTGTCTGTCTGTCTGTCTGTCTGTCTCTCTCTCTCTCTCTCTCTGTCTCTCATGAATAAATAAATAAAACCTTAAAAAAAAGAGAGAGAACAAAAGAACTCTCACATATTGCTTTGGAGCATGTTAGTTTGTACCACACAGAAATATTGTTTGGCTAAACTAAAATTTCACATATGCATCCTCTATGACTCAAAACTTTCACTCCAAACTCTTACAGTAATCAGAAATATATGCACCATAAGAATGTACAAAGAATGGCCCTGGTGGAATAATTCATAATGACCTGAAACTGGAAGCAACCTAAATATCCATCATTGATATATGGATAAATTGTAGTGTATTTATACAATGGAAGACTATTTAGCAATGAAAATGAACAAACTACACAACAAATCTAAATTTCACAAAACGTTGAGTCAAAGCAACCAAGCATAAAATATATACAAAAGAAGCCCATGTATATAAAATTGAAAAACAGGCAAAACTAAACATCCGTTTATATAAATAAAAGCAAGAAAATGATTCCCATAAAAGTCAAGACAACAGTAATCTTTATGTGATTGGGAAGAGGTAAAGAAAGTTTCTGGAATGCTAGCAAGGTGCTAGTGTTTGACCTGGATGACGGTTATACAAATGTTTGTTTCATAAGTTGTTAACCTATATTTTTTGTTTTACATACTTTCCTGTATGCGTGTTACATTCAAAAAGGGCCTCAAGGAGAACCTAATTCCTTCCCTTAATAAACTATACTACCATAATAAAATTATGTTTAAGGTACAGATTCATTTCTTGAAATATTTTCACAATTTCAGAGATGTTTAACTGAAGGTTAGACAAATTTTTTTCCATTAGTTACCTAATTTCCATACAAAGGTCTTTCAAACAAAAAAGTAAAACAATAAAATAAGGAGAAAATGTAAATAATAAGTATACGTAAATAACTGATGAAAATCACTGTCTATTCATCACACAACATATAATAAATAAAATTAAAGGAAGACAAAGTTTAGTTTCATTCTTGATGAACCACTAAAAATGAGAGTTCATATGGACTTTGAATGACAATGATGTGTTGATCAAGGATCACCTGTAATAAATGTACTGCTCTGGTGGGAGATGATAATGGAGAAAGTTCTGCATTGTGGGGTGGGAGTGGGGATCTATGGGAAATCTCTGTACCTTCCACTCAAATGTGCTATACACCTAAAACTGCCCTAAAAAATTTTTTTTAATATATTCAAGAGTTGCTATATCTATGAAGCACAGCTGAATCATGTGTCTTCTAATCAAAAATCTTCACTAGTACCCAACATAGTAACTCAAAATTGGAAGGAGCCTTAAAAATCACCTAGCAAACATTCATTCAATTCTTGGAATCTGACAAGGGATGCACTACCTCATAAAAACATGTATACCATCACTGGACAGTCATGACTTTTATAAAATCAATAAGGAACAGTAAAATGGAAGGTGGAAGAATGAGAGAAATCAAGAATACTACACGTCTCTGGCTTGAGCAACTGGAAGTGTCATTTAATTAGTTAAAGAACAAGAGAGAAGAGTAGGGATAATACATTTAGTTTTGGATGTGCTGAGTTTAAGGGGCATCCAAATAGAAATACTAAGTAACAATGGTCCTTACACTCAGCAAAGAGGTAAAAGCTAAAGTCAGAAAAATGAATACTCAGCATGTAGATGAAAAATTAAATAGGAGAGATCACTCATAGAAATTTATACATTTAATAAATGGCTAGAGAAGAATTCAACAAAGGTGACAGAAGGAGAGCCCCAAAACCAGAAGAAAATACAAAAACATGAGCTAATGATGGCAAATGAAATGAGCCTTACAAAGGAAGGAGAAATCAACTGTACCAAATGCTACTGTAGTAGGTAATCTTGATATTGGCTCTGAATGATCTCTGCCTCTTAGTAATCATGCTTTTGTAGAAGCCCCCCTTGCATATGTTAGACCTTAAGAGATTCTAATGAACAGAACAAAACAATATAGAGAATGGCACTTCCAAGAATAGGTTACAAAAAACTCTGGTTAATATATCCCCTCCTCCTCCACAGAGCTCTCAATGGAAGCAAGGTGCCATGTTGCAAGAACTCCTATGCAGAGACCCAAATGGCAAGGTGACTACAAACAACAAGGACCAACAAGGACCTCAGGCCTGCCAACAGCTTGGAAACAGACCCTCCCCCCCAGTGGAACTTTGAGAACACTGCAGTCCTAGTCAACATTTGATTGCAGCCTTATAAGTGACACTGAATCAGACATACCACATCCAGATGCCTGACCCACAGATACTGTGAAACAATAAATGTTTGTTGTTTTAAGTTGGGAGGTAATTTGTTGCATAGCAATAGGCAACTAGTACAGCAAAGAGGTTAAATAAGAAGACAGAAAAATAGCCATTGGCTTTAAACACATCAGTAACCCAGCAAAACAGTTTTAATAAAATTCTGAAAACAGAAACAATATAGAAATAGGTTGAAAAGAGAACAAGAGGCAAAGAAATGGAGACATATGGCAAATGTAGCAAGTCTTTCAAAAAGTGTGGTGGTAAAGCAGACAGTAACTTAAAGCATGAAGTTGGGAGAAGAGTTTTTTGTTAAGACAAGAGAGACATTTTAAAGTTTAAGTCATGGGGCACCTACCTGGCTCAGTCTGAAGAACATGTGACTTGATCTCCGAGTCATGAGTTCAAGCCCCATACTGGGTGTAAAGATTACATACATACATATATACGTTTTAAAAATAGTTTAAGTGATGAGGAGTGCCTGGCTGGTTCAGTCAGTAGCAGAGCCTACTTTAAAAAAAAATAAAGTTTAAGTGATGATAAGAAGCCAGTAAGGTAGAAAAATACTCTCAAGGAATTTTATTCCATTATGAAGAAATTCTTCTGAAAGTTCTCACTGCCTCTCTGCCTTAACTGAAAACTGATTTTCCTAAGACACCTCTTCTCAAGCGGCCCTTTCAAGGAGGCTCTCAGGTCTCTCACACTCTACACCCAATGTTGGGAAATCAGACTGGTACCCTTCTTTCTTCCAATGCCACCTCTAGACCATGTAAAATCCTGAACCCCCATGTAAAATCTTTGTTATTCTGATACTCATGTTTTTCAGCAACACAGTCTTCTATTTTCTCCCTTTTCACTATCAGCTAATGACCACCTGGACATCCTCCACACTCAGTGAGGAGATACTGGCAACCAGTTCACACTGCCATTGTCTTTTATACCACCACTCCACTCCTGGGTTATTTCTTTTTTTTTTTTTTAATATTTTATTTATTTATTCATGAAAGACACACAGAGAAAGAGAGGCAGAGACACAGGCAGAGGGAGAAGCAGGCTCCATGCAGGGAGCCCGAAGTGGGACTCGACCCCAGGACCACGCCCTGGGCCGAAGGCAGGCGCCAAACCGCTGAGCCACCCGCTGAGCCACCCAGGGATCCCGTCCTGGGCTATTTCAATACACCCATGGATGAGTCATCTAATACCAGTTCCTCAAATCCATTATCCTCAGTAAGCAACTCTATTCTCTGGGTATATCTATTCACAGCCAGTTGGGAATTCACTTAATTGTCTTATCAAACATTCATTCATCAAATATTTAACAAGTACCTACTATCTGCTCAGTAGAGAACACATGACAGTCCCTGCCCTCATAAAAGATCTCATATTTTCCGCAAAGACAGCATGAAAAGATCTAGCTGAAGTCTAAATACAACTACTACATTTCCTTTACAGTTTAGGAACCATGTCAACTCTAGAAAACTGAAATTATTACCTGAAATGACCTCATGAATCCATACTATATCCCAGTGATCAATGTATCACTTGACAAGGCTTCTAAAGCTACTCTTTTTTTTAAAAGATAATTTACTTATATTAGAGAGAGAGCGCGTGCACGTGCGCGCGCACACGCACACGCGCGCGCACACACACACACACACACACACACGAGTGCAGAGTGAAAGGCAGAGGGAATCTCAGGCCAACTTTGAGCTGAACTCAGAGCTCAAAGCAGGGCTTAATCCCATGACCCGAGACCATGACCTCAGCTATAATAGTAAATCGGATGCTTAACCAACTGAGCCCCCCGAGAATCCCTAAAACTACCTTTTAAATAATGTATGCTAAAATACTGCCAGAGTTCAGTATCAGATTCATCAGTCTATGACCATATTGCCGTGCTGCCCAATACACTAAATCACCAGTTACAGTGCCTATTTAATTTTTTTAAAACTAATAATTTTAATTATTTCTCAACAATTATACTAGCCACATTTTTTTTTAAGATTTTACTTATTTATTCATGAGACACACACACACAGAGAGAGACAGAGAGAGAGAGAGAGAGAGAGAGAGAGGCAGAGACACAGGCAGAGGAAGAAGCAGGCTCTATGCAGGGAGCCCAACATGGGACTCGATTCCGGGTCTCCAGGATCACGCACTGAGCGGAAGGCGGTGCTAAACCTGTGAGCGACCCGGGCTGAAGTGGCTACTATATCAAATGGTATATAGAACATTTCTATCATCACAGTTCTATTGAACAGTGCTGACCTAAAGTTTTTAGTATTCACTTCATCCCTCCCAGAAAAAAAATTTAAAAGACAGGTATCATTTTCCAGTCTCCTGAGAACTCCCTGGGGTTCCACAACATCCTAAGGAATTCCACAAATCAGGTATCATTATCAACATCACCACACTCTATCATCACCATCAGAATGTTGATTTTTATTGAGTACTTACTCTATTCCTAGCACTTTATTAAAAGCTTTATTAATATATTTCATTTGTTCTTCATAACAATCACATGAGATAGGACTATTTTTCCCATTTTACAGGTGAGAAAATTAACTGAGTTTTAGACAGTAAAGTAACTCATTCAAAGCTATACAGCTACAAAATGACAGCAATCCATAGAGTTTAAGCAAATTAAAAATGTAATAATTTTGCCTTTTCAAGACAACACGCTATTTAATATAAAGGAGGACTGACACAAACCTCACACTAGCACTCAACATTCCAGCAGACCAAACCATTTTCAGGTCGTTCAATTTGCCCTACAGCTTTCTGGCATTTGGGCTCTGCAAACTCTGTTCCTTCTACTTGCATCCTTTTCATTCAGCCAAATCCTACATATCCTTAAGATCCCACTGCAGATCTTCCAACGATTCAGTTTAGGAATCCAGTATGTGTGCTGATGTAGAACCCTAAAGTTACCTATTGAAGCACAGCAGCCCACAAACTCCTATTAATGTTTCCTCTTCTCTCACTAGAATAAAACTCCTTAAGAATAAGGGACCCTGTCCACTATTCATCATGGATTCCATCTGGGCTACCCTAGGATTTAGGACATTAAAAGTACTCAACAAATATGTGATAAATGAAGGAATAATGAAAAGACACTTAAGTAATCAAATCATTTCACAAGCATGTACTCAACCAAATAAAATGCTAAGTTGACTTACACAAACCTATGTTTCTATTCAATCAAAGAATATTAAAAGTACACACTAAATGGCTTACTTGCCATTTTAGTTGGTAAACAAGTATTTTACAAACATTATCTCCCACAGAAATACAAAAGAAAACTGAAAAACTGGGATCCCTGGGTGGCGCAGTGGTTTAGCGCCTGCCTTTGGCCCAGGGCATGATCCTGGAGACCCGGGATCGAATCCCACGTCGGGCTCCCGGTGCATGGAGCCTGCTTCTCCCTCTGCCTATGTCTCTGCCTCTCTCTCTGTGTGACTATCATAAATAAATAAAATTTTTTTAAAAAACTGAAAAACTAAAGGTCAAGAAAGTAACTGCTAATGGGTTTAGGGTTTCTCTTGAGGGTGAATTCAGAAAACATTGCAAAATTGATTGTGGTGATAGTTATACACACTAAAAAAAATTGAATTATACACTTTACATGAGTGAATTGTGTAGTATATGAATTATTTCTCAATAAAGCTCTTATAAATGTTTTTTAAAAGGACTACAGGTAGCTACGCTTAAATTATGAAAATACTAAACCTGAAAAAAAAAAAGACCTAGAAAAGAAAATGTTATATTTATGCAATTTTAAAATAGCTAACCCATATTATTGCACAAAATTTCACTGGTTAGGAAAAACAACAACTTGGAAACAGTGACTGCCTTCAGGAATAACATGATGGGACAGGAGACTTACTTTTCCACATGTACTCTTGCATACCTTCTGACTTGGTACATGTCTTACCTATTTTTTTTTTTTTTTTGGTAAAGATTTATTTATTTATTTATTCATGATAGACATAGAGAGAAAGAGAGAGGCTGAGACACCGGCAGAGGGAGAAGCAGGCCCTATGCCGGGAGCCCGATGTGGGACCCAATCCGGGGACCTCAGGATCGCGCCCCCGGGGCCAAAGGCAGGGCCAAACCAATGAGCCACCCAGGGATCCTCCAATGTCTTACCTATTTCTTAAATGAGTATAACAGTTATTAATATATTTTTAAATAACAAAAATGTCATATCTGTCCTTAGTCTAAGTATACTTTCATTGACTGCCTATTTTGTTCTGAGAAGAATAAAAACTGAACTATATGTTTCTAAAAAATCAATCCAGGGAGGGCAGCCTGGGTGGCTCAGCAGTTTAGCGCCACCTTCAGCCCAGGGCATGATCCTGGAGACCCGGGATCAAGTCCCACGTTGGGCTCCCTACATGGAGCCTGTTTCTCCCTCTGCCTGTGTCTCTGCCTGCCTCTGTGTGTGTGTGTGTGTGTGTGTGTGTGTGTGTCTCATGAATAAATAAATAAATAAAATCTTTTAAAAAATAAAACAAATCAATCTAGGGAAGTAAAAAACTGACAAATTCTTACATCTATTTCATCTCACACTAAAAAGCATTTACTCATTTTCTGATATTAGACATTATAATCATATAAATTCTCCCTTACCCAACACTCTGACACCTCTTTAAACAATGACACACACTTAATCATTCCCTCCTCCCTGAAAACTTCCTTTTCTTCACCTCTAGTACATCACACTCTCCTGGTTTTCCTGACCCAATAACCTTTTATCAATCTCCTTTGCCAGGTTTCTCTTCATCTCCGCAAAAGGTATCCAGAAAGTAAGTTCCATGAAGGCAGGGATCTTTGTCAGTTTTGTTCACTACCCCAATAAGCTAAAAAAAGCACCCAGAACCATACTCAATAAGTAACCATTGACTGAATCAGTGCCCCAAGGATCAGATGTTGAAGAGCTACAGAAATAAACTATATTCTATATAATCTGAATGCTGTTTACTTCATTCCATTTTGTCAAACTTGATAATGAATGTATGTACTGATTATTTGGTTAACAAAATACTTCATTCCCTGGTCTTCCTCCATTGATGTTTTGGTATGATTATGTGTAAAATACACATTTAACAGTTCTACTACTTTTATTTTTCTTCTACTACTCCTAAAAGCATAAACTTAGAGCAGAAAAAGAGCTATAGAACTATAAGAACTATCACTTTTATCTTGCTTCGAGGACTAAAGTTGAATTAACAGACATACTTACCTAACTAGAAATGAGGGCGGGGGGGGGGGGGGGGGGGTCTCAGTAAATTCCACAAGAACATCACAGTAATGACTAGCAAGCAACATTCTTGAAAAATAAAATGTAGTAATTTTTTCAGGCATAAGAAATTCTAAAGAGAAACAGACCACTCCTACCTTAACCTTTCTCCCAAATCCCATGATTTCATTCCCACAAAGAATCACATCCCACTGTCAGCCATTCAAATGTAATTTTAGCAATATACATACAAAGTTTCACTTGATATTTTAGTTCACATTTGTCTTCATGAGTACCCAATTAAATCAAAGTATAATTTAAAAATCAAAACTAGATATGTGAATTTTAATTTTTCCTTCTAAGTAATCCAAAATCAAAACTTCTAATTTGATCTGAATACATTTAATCTTTTAGAATTACAAATTGTGGACACACCCTTTCTCACTTAGTAACTACTGTATCATCTGTTGCCTATAAGTCTCTCCAAACAGAAGTATCTTTTAAAAGATAACAGTCTGCTCATTAATTAGGCATGTTAAAAAAGGCAATGATCTGCAACTACTGACACTCATATCTGTATATTTCTCTCTTGGGTTACAGGAAAGCATTTCTCTGGCTACGTTCCCAAAAAAAATGAGTAAGCCTTGGGAAAGTCACTGCTTAAATTCCATTTCATGACGGTTTCTCTTCCTCCACAAATGAATTATTGAGAGTCATACCTACTTCCATCCATTACATAATACATGTCCATCACAGGACCTGTCTTCTGAGCAAGAAACAGCTTAAATGACACTAACTGATAGGTAAGGTCAGTGAATACTGTGATCTAATAGGGAGCAGGAATCGAGAAAAGATTCTGATTTAATGTGCAAAGTTGTGAAACGCTGATGTTTTGAACATTGAACACCGTTTACTCTGCCGCCCCTATGAAGTGAGTTACATGCCCCCAAAATGTTAGTAAAGAGCATTTTAAAAGCACTTGACTCCAGGAACATATCTCAGAAATTGAAGGACCTGCCGAAAAAAATTAATTCCACTTCATTTTTAAAGGGTCTAATAACATTGAGAAATAAAAAGAATCTCCAATAATTGTGTTGAACACAAAGAGTCTAAATGTTAAGGTCTGTTGAAAAACGAGCTGTAAATTAGAAACGACAAATACCCACCATTTGCTTCAATGTGGATGGAACTGGAGGGTATTATGCTGAGTGAAGTAAGTCAATCGGAGAAGGACAAACAGTGTATGTTCTCATTCATTTGGGGAATATAAATAATAGTGAAAGGGAATATAAAGGAAGGGAAAAGAAATGTTGGGAAATATCAGGAAGGGAGACGGATCATAAAGACTCCTAACTCGGGGAAACGAACTAGGGGTGGTGGAAGGGGAGGAGGGCGGGGGGTGGGGGTGAATGGGTGACGGGCACTGAGGTGGACACTTGACGGGATGAGCGCTGGGTGTTTTTCTGTATGTTGGTAAATTGAACACCAATAAAAATTAATTTTAAAAAAAAAAAAGAAAAACGAGCTGTAAAAGACAACTGTGCTTTAAAAACATTTTTCATATAATTAGCTCCAACAGAACTGTTCAAATTATCCATCCAAAGCAGTCAACCACAGCCACCTGCAACTATTACTCAGAAATGTGTCTTCCAAAGCAACCACCTGATTTTCAGGCCTTCCCTTAAGGGGACAGGATAAAGCTTGTAAGTGAGATGGTATAAAGAGATCTTTCAGGCACAGAAAAAAGACTGGAAGATAACACCTTTAAGGAACTAGGTGTAATGGGACCTACACCTTTATGTTGTTGCCAGAATGAAGTTGTCTTAACCCAAGATCTCACTCTTCTTGAAGGGTGTAAAACTTTAAACCCAGCCACCCTCACAGTTTACCCACCTGCGCCAAAAGCAGAGGGCTTCTCTTCCCTCTCGACCCATCCCGCCAGGAGGGAAATAATAATAATCAAACACCAAAGTAGAAATGTGAGAGCTAGTGCAATAGCTTCTCCTACTGCCTCAAAGGCAACATCCACAGCTCCTCTCCCTTTTGAAATAGTCCTTCATCTCCTATCTTACCATTTCACAGAAAAAAAATCCTCCTCTCTTTCAACGTTTGACAACGGTCGCCTGAACACACAGATCCACCCTGACCGCACCCCAACCTCCTCACGGCTCCCCATTTCCCCACCTCGCCACCACCCCGCCCGCACCACCACGCCTCAGAAAGCCTGGCTCTCCAAGCCCCGGGAACCCCGACTCCCGTCTCCCTCCTCGGGCTCCCGCCCAACCCTGGAGCGCGCGGGGTGGAGCCCGCGGGGGGCTGGGATGGGCTGGGGTGGGCTGGGGTGGGCTGGGGTGGGGTCCGCCCCTCCCCGGACGGTCCCATCCCCCCGGTGCGGAGAGGGGGGAGGGGGTCCTGAAGCCTCACCTACGGCTCCGCCCCTCCCAGGGGCGCGCTGCCCAGCCCTAGCCAGGGCCGTGAGGAAGAAGCAGGCTAAGAAAAGGCAAAAAAGCCTCAGCGCCAGCGGCAGGCGGGAAGCTCTCAGTCCCGCCCGACTTCCGAGCTGCCTACACGGCGGCCGTCTCACCCTCCTCAGGGGGGCTGCTGCTGCTGTTGCCGCTGCTGCCGCCCGGGCGCCGCCGCCACCGCCGCCGCCGCCACTACCGCCGCCGCCGTCGCCGCCGCCACAGCCACAGCACGGCCCCAGCGCCCGCCGACGTCACCGCGCCCCGCCCCCTGCGCGAGCACCTAGCCCCGCCCCGGCCCGGCCGCGAGACCTCGCGAGCTCCGCCCCCTCCTGTCCCAGCCACCTAGGCTGCCCGCACCCTCCTGGGAGCGCGCGTAGCAGCCCGCCCGCCTCCGGGGCCTTCCGGACGGAGGTGGGTCAGGGGTGACGAGTGGGGTGACAAGATTCCCAGGGCGATCGCGCGCTCGAGCACAGCTACGGGCGCGGGGCTTCCACACCCCCACGCGCGGCCCCTGCGGCCACGGGAAGGGAGAGCCGGACTCGGCTCCGGGAAGCGGCGGTAGGTGGGAACGCGGCCAGGCGGCGTTTGTCTCCTTGGGCTTGCCGTAGGAAGCGGACTGGCAGGGCCCGAGGATCGGAGTCGTAGCTTTCCCGAACCTTAGGGTCGCCCCACCCCCTGCTCCGAGGGGCCGTCCACCAGCCCCGGGACCGCCGCCGCCGCGGAGTGGGTGTGAGGTCGTCGTGCGTTCCGGGCTGCGCTCCCACGGCTGCAGTGGGAGCCCTTTGTTCGGGGGAATTGTATTTTCCTCCACCCTTTGCTTCTGCGAATGTGGCCGCGGGGCTGCCCACTAGACCTCAGGGAAAAACAGGCGTCGCAGAAGACCCACAACAGGGTGCTTGGTTTTTCTGTGGGAGCTCCGCGGGGCGGAAGAGCGCCGGCGGGATTTAAGGCGCAGGTTCAGCTGTGCGATGTGCCACCTGCGGTGCTACGTTGTCTTATTCGGCCCTCAGAGCATCTAGGCGAGTCCGCTGGGCAAATGGGACTTCCTTTCAGGAAACCCAATTTTCTTGTCCTGAATTGCAGTCGATTTTCTTCCATCGGAGTCATGCAAAGGGGACAGCTGCACCTATTAAGAATGTAGGTAAACTATGCCTTAACCAAGAAAGTAGGAGTGCTGTGAATTACATTTGCCCCAGCGTTTTCGGTTGCGTCAAATAATTTAAAATGGCCTTACAAGGAGTAGCCTCGTCATTTAACCCCTACTTATTCTCCACCACAGTTAACCAATTTACACTCCATAATTCCACTAACATTTTCCCGTCCCTCTTCAATGTTAACATTCATTCACCAAATTCTGTTTCATCCCGCCCAGACTCTGTTCCCTCCCAGATCACCAGGCACTTGGATTATTGCAGTTCCCCGTCCCGCTGTATAGTCGCCCCCTTCAGTACATTCAACATATGCCTACCATTTGTTAAGATGTGCTTGCTGCCAGAGAAGGTTGTATAGCTGCCAAATAAGCATCCTAAAATACTTCATTTTTTTAGACATCTGGCCTTCCCCCCCCCCCAGAAAAAAGCCATCCTTCTTCCACTATTTTTCAAGATCTTTCTCATCTAACTGCTGATTTATTCATCCTGTTACTCCCCGGCAGGGTGGTGAGGTAAAAGAAAAGTGGGAGTCCCATCCTAGTTTCCATTATGCCACTTTCTACTTGTATGATCTAGGGAAAATCACTTTATTTCTGGGTTCTACTTTTCTTAACTGTAAAATGGGATGTGAACTAGATGTCTGAGATCCAACATATCACTAAAATGTGTGGGTTAGTATGCTAAGCACTAAGTTATACATACAACAGGGTGCTAGCAATATCACAGACTCAGAATTTTGGCAGCTTGTTTTCTTATGTTTTGGGATGGGGTTTGTATTTTGTGGGGTTCTTTTTTTCCCTCCCCTTGGTTGTTTTTTCTTATTCCCGACTCTGCCCCAGATTTTTTTTTAAGCTTACGTTTAGGATTTTTTTAATTAAAGCCAGCTGAGTGCTCCCTTCGGCAGCACATATACTAAAATTGAAATGTAGGACGCCTGGGTGGCTCAGCGGTTAAGCGTCTGCCTTCAGCCCAGGGTGTGATCCTGGAGACCCGGCATCCAGTCCCGTATCGTGCTCCCTGCATGAAGCCTGCTTCTCCACCTGCCTGTGTCTCTGCCTCTGTGTGTGTCTCTCATGAATAAGTAACTAAAAATCTTTAAAAAAAAAAACTAAAATTGGAATGTTAGAAGATTAGTATAGCTCCTGTGCAAGGATGACACTCAAATTAATGAAGCATTCCATAATTTGCAACTAATGTAACATTGGTTGTCAACTATACTTCAGTATATACTTTTTTATATACTTAAATAAGCTGGGGGAGCCTAGGTGGCTCAGTTGGTTAAGTGTCTGCCTTTGGCTCAGGTCATGATCCCAGCGCAAGGCATGATGCCAGGTCCTGGGATCCAAGCCTCTGTCAGGTTCCTTGTTGGGGGGGAGGAGGGGTTCTGCTTCTCCCTCCCCCTGCTCTTGCCCCCTTGCTCGCATTCTCCGTCTCTC
This sequence comes from Vulpes vulpes, assembly GCF_048418805.1. Classification (NCBI taxonomy): domain Eukaryota; kingdom Metazoa; phylum Chordata; class Mammalia; order Carnivora; family Canidae; genus Vulpes; species Vulpes vulpes. Next base: position 42,439,592 of record NC_132787.1, on the reverse strand, counting down.
TCCCTCTCAAATAAAATCTTTTAAAATTTAAAAATAATTTTTTTAAAAAGCTAGCTAACTAAGCACATGCATTCATTACCTCTTCTTCCTGAGACCCGTTAAAATGATACGAAACTCATACATCATAGAAAGTGGGAAGAGACCACCAAGACATAATTTTTTCTTAATTTATACACCAAGTGAGTACAGTCTGACTAAACAAAATGAAAGAAACTGTAATGTGTAATAGATGCAGGAGGTGCTACAGCCAATAGGGAAGTGAAATAAACATTTCTATATAGAAGAGAAGAACCCTTCCTTATCTTGGATACAGTACCCTAGGCATTTATTCCAGGCTAAAAATCAAGAGTTCTCATAATCTCTGGGGAGGAGCTGGGTGGCTATTTGAGCATTTAATGTCTAAGAGTAAAGCAGTCTTCATTCTGGCACAATAGCTATTTCTCTACCCACTCACCCCTGAGTGAAGTTGTACAATTTGGCAAGACCCTCCCAAGTTCACAAGGTTTCTAATCAGCATTCCAATTACTTCATCTTAAACATAAACAGACAACCAAGGATTAGATTATTTGATATTTAAAAGCAGTTTCAATTTAGGGAGAGGGAAGAAAGATAAACAGAAACAGTGGCCATAGAGGAAATAGAGAAACTTCACAGAACTTGAAAAATAATTAGTATACTCATGGACTTTTTCATTACACCTGTGAACAAGAATATCATATTCAGTATACTTAGATGAAGTATTTTATTTATTTATTTATCCATGAATAAAAGGTAGGTCTTGAAATCATAAATAAGAAATCTCCAAAATTATCAATTCACTTGAAGTGTTAAAAGATTAAGTGAATGAAATTTTTTAAAATAGGAGAAATACAGGGGCACCTAGATAGCTCAGTCAAAAAAGCACACGATTCTTGATCTCCCAATCATGAGTTTGAGCCCCATGTTGGATGTAGAGATTACGTAAATAAATAAATAAATAAACTTTAAAAGAAGAAGAAGGGACACCTGGGTGGCTCAGCAGTTGAGCATCTGCCTTTGACTTAGGGTGTGACCCTGGGCCTGGGGATTAAGTCCCGCATCGGTGGACACCGAACCTATACATATACAATGGAATATTACTCAGCCATTAGAAACTACAAATACCCACCATTTGCTTCAATGTGGATGGAACTGGAGGGTATTATGCTGAGGAAGTAAGTCAATCGGAGAAGGACAAACATTATATGGTCTCATTCATTTGGGGAATATAAAAAATAGTGAAAGGGAATAAAGGGGAAAGAAGAGAAAATGGGAAATATCAGTGAGGGTGACAGAACATGAGAGACTCCTAACTCTGGGAAACAAACAAGGGGTGGTGGAAGGGGAGGTGGGTGGGGGGTTGGGGTGACTGGGTGATGGGCACTGGGGGGGGCACTTGACGGGATGAGCACTGGGTGTTATGCTATATGTTGGCAAATCAAACTCCAATAAAAAAATTATATACAGGGGCAGCCTGGGTGGCTCAGCGGTTTAGCGCCGCCTGCAGCCCAGGCCCTGATCCTGGAGACCCAGATCCAGTCCCACGTCAGGCTCCCTGCATGGAGCCTGCTTCTCCCTCTGCCTGTGTCTCTGCCTCTCTCTCTCTCTGTGTCTCTCATGAATAAATAAAATCTTAAAAAAAAAAAAAAAGTAATTCTACTTCTGTGATTAAATCTTCCTTTAAAAATATATATATATATTTATATACAAAAAAAAAAAAAAGGAAAAAAGAGATCTGTAGATCAGAGCACTTGGAGTGCTTGTTGAAGCCAAAAATGTCCTACCCCCATCCCCACTCACCTCACCACCAATTTTGATTCATTAGATATGGAATAAAATTGGAAAATATGCATTTAAAAAAAAAAGTCCCACATCGGGCTCTATGTAAGAAGCCTGCTTCTCCTGCCTATGTCTCTGCTTCTCTCTGTGTCTCTCACGAATAAGTAAATAAAATCTTTTTTAAAATAAAAAATAATAAAAGAAGAAAATCAATCCAAGAGGACTCATATTACAAGAGAAAGCAAAGTAAATAAAAGATGGAAAATTACGAAAAAAATAATGGAAGAAAACTTCCCAGAGCTTAAAGTGTCTACTAGTGCAGAGCAATAACAAAGAAAAAACCTTGTAAAATGTTGAAGTTCAAACATTATACCATTATTGATGATATAAAGGTAAAAATAGAGTGGACAGTTAAAGATATGGAACTTAGGGAGAAAAGATACAAGTAAAGATAAAAGTATTCATACAAGTAAAGATAAAAGTATTTAAGAGATTATTATTGGCAGAACTTTTCTGGTTTTAAAAAGCATGTTAGAAGTAGAAAAAGTAACCAATGGAGGAACAAGGAATTGTTAGTCTATTTTGAGAGGGTAGGAAGACACAAGAAACAGGATTTATAAGTAAGCTAAATCATCATTAATCTAGGTAGTTCATCAAGAAATGGTAGCAGAAGACTTAAAGTATTATAATGGCAATACTCCCCTATTCTTCTGCAGATTCTATGCAATACTATTAAAATCTCAGCAAACACTTATTCTTCCTGATTTCAAAACTGACTACAAAACCACAGTGATCTAGGGATGTCTGGGTGGCTCAGCGGTTGGGCATCTGCCTTCGGCTCAGTGCGTGATCCTGGACTTCTGGGATCAAGTCCCACATCAGGGTCCCTGCATGGAGCCTGCTTCTCCCTCTGCCTGTGTCTCTGCCTCTCTATCTCTCTGTGTCTCTCATGAATAAATAAATAATTTTAAAAAAACAAACCCACAGTGATCTAGATAATGTAATACTGGAAAAGTGGTGGACATATATACCAGTGAAATAGAATTTAGTATTCAGAAATAACATGCATTTACGAACAATTTTTAATAAAAACATCAAGACAGGTCAATGAGAAAAGAATAGTCTTTTCAACAGAGTGTTGTAACAGTTGTATATCTAAATGCAAAAGAATGAAACTGGACCCCTGCCTCACCCATACAAAATTTAATTCAAAATGGACCATAGGGGATGCCTCGTTGGCTCAGAAGTTAAGCGTCCACCTTCAGCTCAGGGTATGATCCTGGAGTCCTGGGATGGAGTTCCACATCGGGCTCCCTGCATGGAGCCTGCTTCTCCCTCTGCCTGTGTCTCTGCCTCTCTCCATGTCTCTCATGAATTAAGTAAAATCAAAAAAAATTTTTTTAATCATTTTTTTAAAATTTTTAATAAAAAAATAAAAAATAAGTAAAATCTTTTTTTAAAAATGGATCATAGATCTAAATATAAATGTTAATACTATAGTACTGGGCAGCCCTGGTGGCTCAGCGGTTTAGCGCCACCTTCAGCCCAGGGCGGGATCCTGGAGACCCAGGATCGAGTCCCACATCAGGCTCCCTGCATGGAGCCTGCTTCTCCCTCTCCCTGTGTCTCTGCCTCTCTCTCTCTCTCTCCCCCTCTGTCTCCCATGAATAAGTAAATAAAATATTTTTAAAACATAAGATAAAAATAAAACTATAGTACTTTCAGAGAAAATATAGGTATATTTCTGTGTGACCTTGGATTAGGCAATAGTTTTTTAGCTATAAAACCAAACATACAAGTGACAAAAGAAAAAAAAATAGGAAAATTAGACCTCACCAAAATGGAAAACTTTTGTATTATTCAACCTTAAAAAGGAAGGAAATCCTAGCATGTTACAATGTAGCGCTCATTTCGGCAGCATATATACATGTTACAATATGAATGAATCTTGGAGACCTTATGCCAAGTGAAATAACCCACCCACAGAAGGCCTGTATATTGTACAGTTCCATCTATATAAGATACCTAGAGTACTCAAATTCATAGAGTCAGAAAGTAAAAAGGTGATTGCCAGGGGCTTGGGGGAAGAAGAATATGGAGTTAGTGTTTAGGAATTAGAGTACTTTGCATACTTCAGTTTGGAAAGATGAAGTTCTGGGTATGATGGTGGTAATGATTGCATCTCAATACAAATGCACTTAATGCCATACAATTGTACACTTAAAAATGGTTAAAATGGTAAATTTTATGTTGTATATATTTTACCACAATAAAAAAAATTTATCTCTTGTACTTCAAGTACACTGGTTTGGACTGAATTGTGTTCCTTCAAAGTTCCTCACTCTTTCCCAAACCCTCAACATATTTGAAGAAAGGCCTTCCAAAGGTAATTAAATTTAAATGAAGTTGTAAGAGTGAAACCTTAATCCAATAGGACTAGTGTCCTTGTAGGAAGAGGAAGAGACACTTGGGGGATAAGCATAAAGCAAAGGCTTCATGAGGACACAACCAGAAGATGGCCATCTGCAAGATGGCCAAACCTACTAGCACCTTGATCTTGGATACCCAGCCTCCAGAACTGTGAAAAATAAATTTTTGCTGTTGAATGAGATTTTGTTATGATATCCCTACCAGACTAATGCAGATTTTGACACTGAGAAGTGAGGTGTTGCTCCAACAAATAGTTTAAAAATGTGGAAGTAGGGCAGCCCCAGTGGCTCAGCAGTTAGCGCTGCCTTCAGTCTAGGATGTGATCCTGGGGTCCTGGGATCAAGTCCCATGTCCCCATGTCCGGCTCCCTGCATGGAGCCTGCTTCTCCCTCTGCCTCAACCTCTCTCTCTCACTCTCTCTCTCTCTGTCTCTCATGAATAAGTAAATTTTTTTTTTTTTTTAATGTGGAAGTAGCTTTGGAATTGGTTTGTGAATAGAGGCTGGAAGATTTTTGAGGTTCATGTTAGAAAAGGCCCAGATTGCCTTTGAAGAGAGACTGTTGTTTCAAAAATGGATATTTAGGGCAGCCCAGGTGGCTAGCGGTTTAGCACCACCTTCAGCCCAGGGCGTGATCCTGGAGACCCGGGATCGAGTCCCACGTTGGGTTCCCTGCATGGAGTCTGCTTCTCCCTCTGCCTATGTCTCTGCCTGTCTCTTTGTGTCTCTCACGAATAAAATTATATATATATATATAGTTGGTTTTTTTTGAAGGGTGGGATTTGGAGAGTTTCTGGGATGGTGAACACGTGGAGGTACGGAAAAGTGATGCACCTAGAGAGGGCACTGTACCTTGCCCAATGCCTCTCTTCCATCTGGCTGTTCCTGAGTTATATCCTTTTGTAATAAACTGATATTCTACTAAGAAAGATGTGTCTCTGAGTTCTGTGAACCACTCCAGGAAGTTCTCAACCCTAGGGAGAGGGTCATGGGAACCTCTGATTTACAGCCAACTGGTCAGAAGTACAGATAACAATCTGAACTTGCAGATGGCATCCTGAGTTGGAGGGGATCACTGGAACCTCCAATTTGTGGCCAGTTGGCCAGAGACACAGGTAATAACATAGGCTTGCATCTGGCATATGAAGGAGCAGGGAAAAGAGTAGTAGGACAGCACTCTTGTGGGACTGAGCCCTTAATCTGTGGAATCTGATATTATCTCTGGGTAGATACTGTCAGAATTGAATTGCATTGTAAGATATCCAACAGGTTTCTGGAAAATTGCTCCTTGGTGATGTGGGAAACCCCCCCACACACACACATGTTGGAATTGGGCACAGTACCTAATTACTATCCATATTACAAAAAGAAAAGGTATATTCTAGAAAGCACACCAAAGGGGTGGCTGGAAAATTGTATGATAAAGAGTTCATGGGTGCTGTAGGGTCCAAGGGCAGGCTGCCTGAGGGCAGGCTGCCTGAAGACAGGCCACTTTGGCATGAACACTGTTTTGAATTAAACACAATGGAAACCCAGTAGATTCATAAAAAGCTTTTCACCTCCCCCTCAACTGACTCTTTGAACCAGGAAAAGAGCTATTAATAGAGACTTCTCTTTACCTAAGAAACTTACCTACATAATAAGGTAACCTTGGTTTTCCAAGCATCTTTCAACTTCCTGCTAATGGTCTTTCCCCACTTTGGATCCTCAGATACCTTCCCTTTGTTCATACAAGCATCATATTGCTTCACTGTCTTTGGAAAATCCATGTCTATGTGGATTCCCTGTATGTATGCTATTAAATTTGATTTTCCTTTGTTAATCTGTCTCCTATCAATTTGATTCTTAGCCCAGCCAAAAGGACATTAAAGGTAGAGAAAATTCTTCCTCCTGATAGTGTGATTCATAGATTTAATCAGCCATCTCAGAAGTATCCAGGAATAGCGATGGAACTGTCAGCTTGGAATAAAGGGGACAGAGTCAACAAAATAAAGGAATCCTGTTGGACTTCTGGGATTCCACAGAATAAAAAAATTGAACTATGTGGTTGCCAGTCCCCATTATCCTTAAAGAAAAGGGAGGAATAGCACCAAAAGCTGTTCAGAAATAAGCATAACTGTCACTCCTACCATGAGTCTGGAGGATACAGGTCTAGGAGGTCAAGTCTGTATCTTCAGTTTTAGTGGGTCAGGCTGCTACCAACCAGTCCCTCAGGAACAAAGTTATTGCCCAGTAACAAGAAGATGATGCTGCCACCCCTGGAGCTCCAGAGGCAAAGCTTTGAGCCAAAGGAGATTTCTCTTGAGCCTTAAAATCTAATGGAATTATCTTGCTAAGTTTTGGACTTCCTTTGGATCCACACCCCCCCCCCTTTCTTCTTTCTGATTTCTCTCTTTTATTATTATTACTTTTTAAGATTTTGTTTATTTGTCAGAGAGAAAGAGTGTAAGCAGGCAGAATAGCAGGCAGAGGGAGAAGCAGGCTCCCTGCTGAGCAAGAAGCTGGATGCTGGACTCTGGACTCAATCTCAAGAGCCTGGGATCATGACCTGAGCTGAAGGCTGATGCTTAACTGACTGAGCCACGCAGGCATCCTGATTTCTCTTTTAAAATATGAATGTTGTAGTAGCAAATTAGTTCTGAATTATGAAACGTTTGCTATTTAGCAAGCTAGCAAATGATGCACATATTTTGTTTTTCATGTACTGGGCAATATAAGTGAAATTAAATCTGTCCTTTTTCCCCTCTTGAATGAGGTTTCCATGTTTGGAAAAAAGACTTGCACTGTTGCATATGTTCTGGGGACATAGACTTCTCATAATTTCAACTTAGGGGCACTTAAAGATTTTTTCCTATTGGAACACTTTTACACTTTCTGATGTATAGTACTTGAAGTTCTTGCCAGAAAATTGCTTTTGAGTTTTGAAGGCTTTATTCGAACTACTTTTAAATAAGTGGTTTATTGTCAGTGCTGTGTTTCATTTTGTTTTATAGAATATTTTTCCTCTACCCTTTTATTTCTTTCCTTCCCATTTTAAACATATATATAATTTCCAATCCAGGATATTGCCTTGCCACCCACGAAAACTGTTCTGGCACCAAAAGTAATGAGAAATGTTCAGTGTATTAGAAAATTAGAGTAAGGAGCCACTCAGCTTCAGTTTTTACATACCATGAATAAAACATTAAAACATCACATGGAGAAGTTTACATGGTGATTGTTCACCTGCAGTACTGCAGACTTTTAACATTTTGTATCCTTTTCAGTGAACCAGAGTAAAAATATTCATTGACCATTATGGTTATTTGCTGATTTTTTTTTGATGGTAATCTATCCTTATGACACTATTGCAACCAAACTGGCTTTACCATCTTCGCTTTAGCAGTTATCGAAGACAATGGATTATCATCTTTATTACTATACTGTCTTAAGCATTATATGCTAGTAGAATCTAGTTTAATTGTTTCAGGTGGAAAAGTATTTGAATTTCCATTTTGAATGTGTTTGGACTAAACAAACAATAAACCACTGATGTCTGCAGCATTTATCTATGTCCCTAATTTAATCTGTAGGTTTGTGTTCCAGAGTATTTTCTCCCAATTGCATTTCATACAACTTAAGTAAAAATAAGTAATTGTTCTAAAACAAAAACAAAAAACACACAAAACATTTTTTTTTAAATTTTAATTTATTTATGTATTATAGTCACACAGAGAGAGAGAGAGGCAGAGACACAGGCAGAGGGAGAAGCAGGCTCCATGCACCGGGAGCCTGATGTGGGATTCGATCCCGGGTCTCCAGGATTGCACCCTGGGCCAGAGGCAGGCGCTAAACCGCTGCGCCACCCAGGGATCCCCACAAAACATTTTTTAAATAAAATGCAGGTGCCCGAGTGGCTCAGTCAGTTAAGCATCTGCCTTGGGTTAAGGTAATGATCCCAGGGCCCTGGGATTGAGTCCAAATCCCCATTTGGGCTCCCAGCTCAGTAGAGAGTCTACTCCTCCCTCTCCCAACCTTCCTGCCTGTGTGCACTTGCTCTCTCTCTTTCTAATATAAATAAATAAATAAATCTTGAAAAACATAAAATGGAAATGTCTGTGCATGCCTATCTCGCCATTCTATCTTGGAAGCACAGAATTTCTGTTTCACAGGCTCAAAGCTGAAAGAAGAATTTGCCTCAGGATCAATCATATTTCAAGTCTCATCCATACCTGGTTGAGATGATATTTAGATGAAGCTTTTGACATAGAGCTGCTTCTGGGTTAAGAATTTGGTATTAGGGTGCATGTATTTCGCATTTTAAAAAGATATAAATTTTGGGTACCCAGAAGGTAGAGTTGTTTGGGACAGAACTGTGTTCTCCTAATATTTATATGTGGAAGCTTTAACCCACAATGTGGCTATATTTGAAGACAGGGCCTTTTAAAAAGTGATAAAGGGGCACCCCCGGTGGCGCAGCGGTTTAGCGCCGCCTGCAGCCCGGGGTCTGATCCTGGAGACCCTGAATCGAGTCCCGCGTCAGGCTCCCTGCATGGAGCCTGCTTCTCCCTCTGCCTGTGTCTCTGCCTCTCAGTCTCTCTCTCTCTCTCTCTCTCTCTCTCTCTCTCTCTGAATAAATAAAAATTTAAATAAATAAATAAATAAATAAATAAATAAATAGTGATAAAAGGGGCAGCCTCGGTGGCGCAGCAGTTTAGCGCCGCCTGCAGCCCAGGGCGTGATCCTGGAGACCCTGGATGGAGTCCCGTGTCGGGCTCCCTGCATGGAGCCTGCTTCTCCCTCTGCCTGTGTCTCTGCCTCTCTCTCTCTGTCTCTATGAATAAAAGAATAAAATCTTAAAAAAAAAATAAAAATAAAAGGTGATAAAGGTTAAATTAGGTCATATCCAGTCTGTAGTATTTTGTTATGGCAGCCCTAGTAGACTAACTCAGACACTACCAGGAAAGTGAAATGACAGCACACAGAATGGGAAAAAATTTTACAAACCGTATATCTGATATAATATCTAGAATATATAAGTAACTCTTAAAATTCAATGATAAAAAGACAACCCCATTTTAAAAAATGGGTACAAAATGTGAACAGATATTTCTCCAAATATATATACAAATAGGCAAAAAGGAAACTTTGTGAAAATTATGCACACCATTTCTTTTTTTTTTTTTTTCCTATTGTTAACTGTGCACACCATTTCTGCTTGTATACCACAGTCAGTGTTTGCTCAAGCAAACTGGAAATACTGGAAATACAGCTTTTGTTGTGAATGATCATGGATCCATCAAAATTAAGAAGTTTTTTTTTTAATTAAGAAGTTTTATAATTAAATATGGAGAAAGTGACTAAGGAATGACAATTATCCATCTCTGCCACAAACCTCTACCTAGAAAGCAGCACAGAGACACAAGGAGATGAAAATGTGACAGGCCAAGGACATGAGGCAGTTCCCTAATTTAAATCTACTTAGAGGGGATGCCTGTGTGGCTCAGCAGTTGATCTTCTACCTTTGGCTCAGAGTGTGATCCTGGAGTCCCAGGATCAAGTCTCACATCGGGCTCCCCTGCAGGGAGCCTGCTTCTCACTCTGCCTGTGTCTCTGCCTCTCTCTGTGTCTCTCATGAATAAATAAATAAAATCTTAAAAAAAAAAAAATCTGCTTAGAGTCCCAGAAGGAGAATCAAGAGAATGGAGGTGAAAAAAATAAAAAATAAAAAAAGAGAGAATGGAGGTGAGCTTATATCCATATAATGAATGAGGATTTTCCATATTGATAAAAAACATAAATCCACACATCAGAAGTCACTAAGAATACTAAGTAAAAAGAAAATCTAACCCAGAAAATTCCAGCGAAACTGACAACATAAAAGACAATACTTTTTCTTTCTTTCTTCCTTTTTTTTTTGACAACATTTTTTTTGGCATATTTTTTATTGGAGTTCAATTTGCCAACATATAACACCCAGTGCTCAGCCTGTCCAGTGGCCCACTCAGTGCCGGTCACCCAGTCACCCCGTCTCCCCGCCCACCTCCTTTTCCACTACCCCTTGTTTGTTTCCCAGAGTTAGGAGTCTCTCATGTTCTGATACCCTTTCTGACATTTTCCACTCATTTTCTCTCCTGTCCCCTGACAAAATATTTTAAAATCAATTTCATTTCTTTTCCTAAGGGCTGCTGTAACACAGTGCCACAAACCAGGTGGCTTAATATAACAGAAACTTATTGTTTCACAGTTTTGAAGTCTAGAAGTCCAAAAACAAGGTGTCACAAGGTCATGCTTCCTCTGAACTGATAGGATAAAATCCTTCCTTGTTTCTGATGATTTGCTAGCAATCTTTGTCATTCTTTGTCTCAGAGCTGCAAAACCTCAATCTCTGCCTCCATCATGTGTTATCTCTTCATACATCTGTGTCTCTGCATCTCTTTTCCTCTCCTAAAAGGACACCAGTCATATTGGATTAATGGACTACTCATCCAATATGACCTTACTTAACTAATTATATCTTCAATTGTCTATCTCAAAATAAGGTCACATTCTTAGGTACTAGGGCTTAAGGCTTTAATATACCTTTTTGAGTGATACAATTCAACCCATAACATCAGACTGAAAAAAAAAAATCAGCTTATTTACAAAGTCATAGTAATTAGAATAACAGCAGACTTGTTAACACAATAGGGAAGCCAGAAGCCAGGATAATATCTTCAAGTGCTGAGATAAAATAACTGTCATCTAGTAACACTACTTTTTAATTTTTTTAAAGTTAAATTCAATTAGCCAACATATAGTACATTATTAGTTTCAGAGGTAGAGCTCAGTAATTCATGAGTTGTGCGTAACACCCAGTGTTCATCCCATCACATGCCCTCCTTAAGTAACACTATTTTATAAGACTAAGGACAAAATAAAGACATTTCAAATAAACCAGAGCACAGGGTTTATTACTAGTTGATCTTCACTGAAGGGAAGGATAAATGATACTTCAGAAAAAAATAATCCTAGAAAAAGTTCTGAAAGACAGGAATATGGTGATCAAAGAAATTAGTGAACACGTGGAGATATCTAAATACACATAGTTTGTAACTTTCCAAAGCTGATTGAAGAAGAAATAGTAAGCCTGAATGTTTCTATAACAAAGAAATTTGAGGGGTACCTGGGTGGCTCGGTCGGTTGAGTGTCTGCCCCGGCAACGGGCTCCCTGTTCAGTGGAGAGCCTGCTTCTCTCTCCACCTCTGCTTGTGCTCTCTCTCTTTCTTGCCCTCTCTCAAATAAATAAATAAAATAAATCTTAAAAAAAAAAATTTGATTGGTAGTAAAAACTCTTTTATTTAAGAAAAAAAAGTCCACAAGTTTTTACAAATCGGTTCTACAAAATATTTAAGGAGCAAAGCATTTTAAACTTATTTTCAACTCTTCCAGAGAATTTATAAAAAACAGAATTAGAGAGAAAATGCCCAGTCCCACTCATTTACTGAAGTTAATAAAATATTAATACCAAAGCCCTACAAGGGCAATATAAGAACATTAAATTAGGGATCCCTGGGTGGCGCAGCGGTTTAGCGCCTGCCTTTGGCCCAGGGCGCAATCCTGGAGACCCAGGATCGAATCCCACGTCGGGCTCCCAGTGCATGGAGCCTGCTTCTCCCTCTGCCTATGTCTCTGCCTCTCTCTCTCTCTCTCTCTGTGACTATCATAAATAAAATAAAATTAAAATTAAAAAAAAAGAACATTAAGTTATAGAGCAATACTCATGAAGAAGGGTACAAAAAAATAAGTTAGTAGCAAACCAAATATGACAATATATTTAAAAGATAATGTATTATACCTAGGTTGAGTTTACCCAAGTGTACAAATATATTGTAATATTTGAAAATTAATGTAATTTACCACATTAAGATATTAAAGAAAAATAGTCTATCAATAGGTACACAAAATAATATTTGGTAAAATCCAATACACATTTCTGATAAAAAAAAATTCTAGCAAAACACCTCCTATCCTAGCAATATACCTCCCTGCTGGGGCCTAAGAGGAACGAGAGGCTGTGGAGTATGGTAGCTGTGTATGCCCTCCACTCTGTGTCCTACTGGCCTCAGCTCCCTGCCTGGCCAGCCCTCCATAATCACAGAGATTAGGAAGCAGCTGCCTGAACTATTTTCCAAAGGATAAACATTACAAGGCGTTGAGATTGAGTATGGCAGCTCATCAAGAAAATCCTATTTTAAAAAAAAAATTATTTTTAAGTAATCTCTACACCCAGGCTCACAATCTCTACACTCAGACTCACAATTCTGAGTTTAAGAGTCTCAAAAAAAAAAAAGGGGGGGGTCTCATGCTCTACCAACGGAGTCATCCAGGCACCCCAAGAAAATCCTATTGGTCTGTGGGGAGCACAACTTTCAGCAGCCACTAGGGATGCTGCTGTTCAGGTGCCATCTGAAATCAATTCTTTCTAAGGTTTTGTGTCTTTTCTCTGCAGTGAACTGCAAAGTAAACTCAAACACAGCACTTCTGAATACAGCCCAATGGAAATATAGAAGAGGGAATTCTAAGTAAAGCTTGTCGGGAGTATAGCCCAGCCCACGTGGACACTGTCTCTGTTGTTGCTGCTCTGAACTCAGACCTGTGTGTCTCCAGAGAAAAAGATAAGACAGTTGTGGCCAAAACTGGAAAATCGGAAATGTGATCAAAGGCTCAGAGGACATTAATGAAAGAAATCACTAAGGTAGCCTGTATTCACAAATCAAGCCAGTTCTTCAGCGTCTGTTGTGACAGGATGGTCATGATGTGGAACTTGTGTGGTCCTTCACAACCAAGGCAACAGTTCTCCGTAATGCCACGGTGGTCACTGGATTGGCTGTGACTCCAGGCATGTCACATCTGGGCCCTGGCTTTTGGGACAACACCCTGCTTCTGTGGGATGTTGGGACGGGACAGTGCACAGAGAGAGCCTCCATTTCCAGGAACCTGCTCACTTACCTGTGCTGGGTCCCCTAAGAACCACAGACTTCTAAGGATAAAACCATCAGATTATGGGACAGTTGGGGCTGCAGATACCTCATACATTTCTTGCAAAGCAGCATATTCAGACTTACTTTGAGGTCAGTGAGGACAAACACAAGTGTATCTCCTGCAGCAATGGCTTTGGAGGGAAGGCTCCAAATGTGAAGCCACATTGTGGAAGCTAAGGCAGACGTGGAACAGAATATGAGAATATAAGAGGCATTTTCAGATTGTTGCATCTTGTGTCTTTCTACCAAGCGTGTTGGCCTTCATGCCTATCATTGCTACTTCATCATATGACTGCAAAGTGACAACTGGGAACCAGTATACTGGAGCCTGCCTGTTCACCTTGTCTCTGGATAGATTAGGACCTTTGACTTCCCTGGTTGTTGGTGACACTGTCTCCTTATGATATGCAAGTTTCAGCAGGGGAATTCATCTACTCAGAGGGCTGAGGGCTGGAACTGTAGGAAGTGGCAGCCTTGTGAGGCCAGAAGATGTTTCACTGGACAATATCAACCATGGCAAGTCAAAAACAAAAACAAAGGCAAAGAAACCTCTTAGCAAAACAATTACAGAGGAGAAATTTAATCTAATACAAAGCTATTTTGGGGGTACCTGGGTGGTTTAGTCGGTTAAGCATTCAATTCTTGGTATCAGCTCAGGTCTTGGTCTCAGGGTTTTGAGTCCAAGCCCCATGTTGGGCTCCATGCTCAGTGTGGAGCCTACTTAGGAAAAAGACCAATTATTTCTAAAAATGCTTAAAGTAAAAAATAATAATTTAAAAATAAATAAAAATGCTCATAGCAAACATTACATTTAGTGGGAAAACATTAAAATCATTCTCTTTAAAATCAGGAACAAGACAAAGCCACTATTGTCTCTTCCACTTAACATTATATCATTGTTCTAAATAGCATACTAACATAAGAACAGAAATAAAGTTTAAATATATATATTCTAATAACTACAAAGAAATTTTTAAAATTTTTATTTATTTATTCATGAGAGAGAGAGAAAGAGAGGCAGAGACACAGAGGGAGAAGCAGGCTCCATGCACAGAGCCTGATGTGGGACTTGATCCCGGGACTCCAGGATCATGTCTTGAGCTGAAGGGAGGTGCTTAACTGCTGAGCCACCCAGGCTCAGCAAAGAAATTTTGAAAAAAAAAAGAAAAGAAAAGAAAAGAAATTTTGAAAATTACTTAGATTTTTTTGTTGATGACATCAATGGAATAGTAATTCTGAAATTATTTTGTCTTTGTTGTAGGATAGAGAAAACAAGTAAATATATTATTATGAGGAATGGTGCTTTATACTGTTGGACAGCAATAATAGTAATCACAGAGTCATTCTCTTGTGCCAGTTTCCCAAGCACCAGTTCCTCCAGGATGATACAAGAGCTAGGTAATAACCTGCACGTAATATATGTTGTTACATGAGAGGAATCCTAAACTCAAGGAGCCCAAATTTTTTATAATGGGCTGCAAGCAAACATGCCTAACTTTTGCCTTAGAGAGATATTTGCTTTATTACACTATGGTAATAATAAACAAGCCTGTCTTGATGGGAGACATTAGCTTCCAAGGCTGTTCGCTATCCAAATATCTTTGGATTAGGTAATCCAGAGCAGAAGGACAGTTAGTGCTTCTTCTCACAAGTCACAAAGAAGTGTGAGACCATGGAACACTATCTCACAGCAGCCAGTATATAGAACATTCTACAAAATAATTGTTCTGGAGAGGCGCCTGGCTGGCTTAGCCAGTGAAATGTGCAACTCTTGATTTCAGGGTTGTAAATTTGGGATCCACATTGGGCATAGAGATTACTTAAAATCTTTAAACAGTAACAACAAGAACAATACAATAAACAATTGTCCTGGAATCATTAAAATATTAATGTCCTAGCAAATGCTGTTAGAGTCCTGCTCATATTTCCTCAATTTACCCACTTCAGTGTGCACCCCACTCCCAGGGTTATCATTTCTTTGCCTGAGGGCTTTTTTCCTAAATATCTGCCTAAAGCTGATTTCAGGGAATTCACTTCCCCAGGAGCAGCCCTCAACCAGTGACTCACACAAGTTAGCGTGTTCCAGTTCCCTTGCCCTCTGAGTGTGAAAACTATGAGAGACATGTTTTACATTAATTCTCCGAGTTTCCCAATAGCATGAAGCAGTTTTCTTCGGTGATAATTGGCTTAATAACACATCCATTATTGTCAGCCTTCTCTCTCATCTCACTTCCCCTCTCCTCTGCTGGTGTTTCTTGAGGTCACCTCCGGGGGAAGCTACTTGCATCTGAATCCTCATCTTGGAGTCTGCTTCTGGTAGAATCCCAAATAAGACATATCCAAGTGGAAATGTCAGATATGCAATTAAATATGGAATTCAGGTGAGGCATTCAGGCAATTGTGGGTCATCAGCAAAAAAGATGATTCTCTCTTCTGATTATCTATCGCAACAAGAAAGGCCAACCTGGGATGCCTGGGTGGCTTAGTGGTTGAGCACCTTTGGCTCAGGTCGGTATCCCAGAGTCCTGGGACTGAGTCCCACATTGGGCTCCTCGCAGGAAGCCTACTTCTCCCTCTGCCTGTGTCTCTGTCTCTCTCTCTCTCTCTCTCTCTCTCTGTCTCTATCTCTCATGAATGAATAAATAAAATCTTAAAAAAAAAAAAAGAGAGAAAGAGAGAAGTTAACCTAAAATTTAGTCTCTGAAATAACTTTTTTTTTTTTTTAGCTCACAATTTTGAGAATCGGAAATTTAAGCCTGTCTCAAATGGGCAATTATTCTCCTTCACATGGCATCACCTGAGGTTACTCA
Source organism: Vulpes vulpes (assembly GCF_048418805.1). Lineage (NCBI taxonomy): Eukaryota > Metazoa > Chordata > Mammalia > Carnivora > Canidae > Vulpes > Vulpes vulpes. Next base: position 42,423,555 of record NC_132787.1, on the reverse strand, counting down.
CTGCATGATATTCAACTGCCAGATGAGTTTTAATCCACCACAGCGCATAAAACTGAGCCAAGATGAGAACACCAAAGGCATGAGTGGAAATGAAGTCCAAACACTGAAACTTCCAACGTGGAGACCAGTGAACTGAAGAACCAGCCACAGAGGCTGAGGACTATGCCATATGCTGCTGATAAATTAATAAGATGAGGATTAACAATAGATGTTGGGGGAGGCACCTGGCTGGCTCAGTGGTCATGAGGTTAAGGCCTCATGTTGGGCTTAGAGCTTACTTTAAAAAAAATGCATAGGGGATCCCTGGGTGGCGCAGCGGTTTGGCGCCTGCCTTTGGCCCAGGGTGCGATCCTGGAGACCCGGGAGTCCCACGTCGGGCTCCTGGTGCATGGAGCCTGCTTCTCCCTCTGCCTGTGTCTCTGCCTCTCTCTCTCTCTCTCTCTCACTGTGTGCCTATCATGAATAAATAAAATTTTAAAAATTTTTAAAAAATTAAAAAATATATATATAATAGACATTGGATTAGTGATGTAAACATCAAGATGATAAGAACAGTTTATTCAGGTGGTTAAGTTGAAAGTTTGATCGGCTCAAGAGAGAATGGAAATGGAGTAGCAATGTAAGTTGTGAGAACTAGCAATTCTTTTTAAAAATTTTTTAAAAGATCTTGTTTATTTATTCATGAGAGAGAGAGAGAGAGAGAGAGAGAGGCAGAGACACAAGCAGAGGGAAAAGAAGGCTCCATGCAGGGAGCCTGATATGGGACTCAGTCCCAGGACTCCAGGATCACACCCTGAGCCGAAGGCAGATGCTCAACCAGAGCCACCCAGGAATCCTGAGAACTAGCAATTCTTTAGAGAATTTCTGCTATAAACAGGAGTGAGGAAATGCATCAGAGGCCAGTGGGAAAAGTGAGGTCAACCTTAGGTTCCTATGTATCTTTCTCCTATCCCCAAATTCCATTTGACATCATTCACTTCTGGTGACTTCTGGTTTGGGACTTGTAGGTAAAGGATGCATACTGGCTGGTTGAATAGCTTGAAATCCTCCTTTATTACCTATTTCATGTGCATAATGATAAGATAACTAAACTTGCTTTAAGTATATCCTAAAGAATTTAAATTTTTTAAAGATTTTTTTAAAAATTTATTTGAGAGAAAGAGAGACGGCATGAGCAGGGGGAGGGGCAGAGGGAGAAGCAGACTCCCTGCTGAACAGGGATGTAGGGCTCAGTCCCAGGACCCCAAGATCATGACCTGAGCCAAAGGCAGATGCTTCCTGACTGAACATTTTAAATCCAAAATTGCAGAGAAGAGTATGAGAATTTTGAGTCACTATTTGGCTGCAGATCTAACTTTACCCTCTGTATTTGAAGCTTTTTATACTTGATAAATGTCCATATTATAAATATAAAAAAAAACTTGCCACAGTAAAGTTTATGGTTATAGTTTTATGTCAGATTATAGAACCACAAGTACTGGAAGGTAGTATAGCAAAGTAGTTTTGGGTAAGGGCTCTGGAATCAGACTGCTGGGTTCACCTCATGCCTTAATTCTCCATGCTTCAATATCCTTATCTGAAGTGGAGATAATAATAGTAACTACTTCACTGCCTGAGTGGCACAATCAGCTAAGCCTCTGACTCTTGATTTCAGCTCAGGTCATGATCTCGGGGTGGTGAGATGGAGCACCACATGAGGCTTCATACTCAGCAGGGAGTCTGCTTGAGATTCTTTCTCTCTCCCTCTCCCTCTGCCCTTCCCATTCCTGTATGCATGTGCACTCATTCTCTCTCTCTTTCTCCCTAAAATAAATGAATATATCTTTTAAAGAAATCATAGTAACTATCTCACAAAGTTATTACAAGGATTAAATGAGAAAATACATGTAAAGTGCTTAGACTAGTACTTGATCACGTTAGCTAGATTATATTTACGATCATTATGCATCAGTTAGGAATGCTTTCAACTGTTAAGTAAGAAAATACCTGATTTACAGTGACTTAAATACAAAGAGTTTGTTTCTCTCACATTGCAGGCACCCTGGAGATAAGTGGTTGCTAAAATTGGTTTATTTCTACAATGCCAGAGCTTGGCTTCTCTTCCATTCCCTTGGAATTTCTTTGATGATTGCAATACCACCAATCATCACATTTCCAAACAAATATATTCTAAAGCAGAAAGCAGAGAGCAAGGAAGGGCAAAGAGATTTCTCCACGTGTGCCTTTCTCTTATTAAAGAGGAAGTCTGTGTATTGTATTGTTCTGTATTGAGTTGTGCTGTGTTGTGTTTTTCAAGAATGTCTTAGTCTGAGAAAGCCCCCTGGCCAAGAAATGGAGGTGCAGGCAGTGGGTCAGGCTGTCCTAAGTGCACAATGGTGGTATAGCCAAAGGGGGGTAGGAGTGAGGCATCAACCTGCTGTTACAGCTGTCTACATGGTGTCTGAAATCTTACATGATCAAAAACAAACTTCTGCTTTCTACCCCCAAATCCATTCTCCCCACCTCTTCCCCATCTCAGTAGAGGCAACTCCATCCTTCCAGCTACTTAGACCAAAGGCTGGCATCCTCCTAAATTCCTTTCTCTTGTCCGTCACATTTAATCTACTTTCAGAATCCAACCTCATTCATCACCCCATTATCACCACCGTGACCCAACCCACTGTGGTTTCTTGTTTGGATTATTTAAATAGTTCCCTGACTGCTCTCTGTACTTTCTTTCCCCCTCTTCACCATCCTTTTAAAACTTAGATCATATTATATTGCCTTTGTACTCAAAATACTCCAATGGCTTCCAGCCTTATTGATAGTAAAATCCAAATTCTTAGAAGGCGTATCATCCTATACAATTTGGTCCTCTCTCTTTGACCTTAATCCACTCCTCTCCTTCTAGTTCATTCTGCTCCAGTTGCACTGAGTTCTTTGCTATTTCTCAACAATGCCAAGCATGCTTTTGCTTCAAGACTTGCTCCTTCTGACGGGCACATCTTCTGCCAGATACCTTCAAGGCTTGTTTCCTCACTTCCTTCAGATCTCAGATGTCACCATCCCTGAAGCCTCCCTGATTCCCTATACAGAACAGCCAGTTCTCTACATGCAGGGACAATAAAAAAAAAAAAAAAAAAAACACACAAACAAACAAACAAGTGAACAGCCATCTTTCCATCTATTCTGTGTCCCCCTTATTGTTTCATTTTTCTCCATCTGATATACTTATATAGTATATATATATATATATATATATATATATATATATACACACACACATATATATATAATGTTTGTTTATTTTCCTTTTTTTTAAGATTTTATTTATTTATTCATGAGAGACACACACAGAGAGAGGCAGAGACACAGGCAGAGAGAGAAGCAGGCTCCATGCAGTGAGCCTGACATGGGACTCGATCCTGGACCCCAGGATCATGCCCTGAGCCAAAGGCAGATGCTTAACCACTGAGCCACCCAGTCATCCTTGTTTATTTTCTTTTTTTATGGTTTATTTTATTTATTTTATTTTATTTTATTTCTTTGAGACAGAGTTCACAGCATGAGTGGCAGAAGGAGAGGAGAAGCAGACTCCTCTCTGTGCAGGGAGCCCAATACTAGCTCCATTCCAGGACCCTGAGATCATGACCTGAGCCAAAAGCGGATGCTTAACTGACAGAGCCACCCAGGTGTCCCTTCTTTGTTTATCTTCTATCTCCTCTGAAATGTAATTTCTGTGAGGAGAGGAACTTTCTTTTTAGTCCCTGTTTTACCCCTAGTGCTTGGAACATAGTTGGTACTTAGAAAAAAATTGCTTAATGAATAAACGAATGAGCAAATAAGATTGGACATTTGGGTTGCTTCAAGCTTTATGTGTACCAAGTTTTATTTATTTTTTTATTTTTTAAAATTTATTTATGATAGTCACAGAGAGAGAGAGAGAGACGCAGAGACATAGGCAGAGGGAGAAGCAGGCTCCATGCATCGGGAGCCCGATGTGGGATTCGATCCCGGGTCTCCAGGATCACGCCCTGGGCCAAAGTCAGGCGCCAAACCGCTGCGCCACCCAGGGATCCCATGTACCAAGTTTTATGTATATTACTTCCAAATTTTATGATTAATTCCTTTGTATTTATTTCCAAAATTAGAGTATTGAAAAAAAAAAAGCATTTTTTGGCTTTTTAATATGTTATCAAATTGCTTCCCAAAATAATTAATACAATTAGATAGAGGGTACTAGTTATAAGATGCTCCTGCTAGGCATTATACTTTGAAACTTTCCCACAAATTTCATAGAAAAGACTAGCAGATTTGATTATTTTTCCATATTTTTTTAAAGTTTATTTTTTTTTTAGTAATCCCTACACCCAATATGAGGCTCGAATCCATGACCCAAGATCAAGAGTCTCATATGGGCAGCCTGAGTGGCTCCGCAGTTTAGTGCAGCCTTCAGCCTAGGGCCTGATCCTGGAGACCTGGGATTGAGTCCCGCGTTGGGCTCCCTGCATGGAGCCTGCTTCTCCCTCTGCCTGTGTCTCTGTCTCTCTCTCTCTCTGTGTCCCTCATGAGTAAATAAATAAAATCTTAAAAAAAAAAACAAAAAACAAAAACGAGTCACATGCTCTACTGACTGAGCCAGCCAGGTGACCCTCCATATTTATTTATAACCATCAATAGTATGTTTAAGTAAACTAATATAATATAATAAAAATAGTACTTTAAAAAAATTAAAATCTCATCCACAGGCTTTCTCAGGTTTATTCACCTTTGTGGCTCTGACCTAATCTTGGCTAACTATAATTAAAAGTGAACTTAATAATCTATTCTAAACACTGCTTTCTACTTTCCTCCATTAAGTGTCGTACTGGCCCCCACAAGTGTAGGATTCTAAGTCCTACTTATTAGTTTTTATCTTAGTTAAAGAGTCTCACACTAGAGGGAGAGGCCATTTTTCTGCCTTCATAACTATGCCTTATTAAAAAAATACCATGCCTCTCCTCACAATGTCTTTTGTACCCTGTAATTTATGAATGTATACATATGGATTATATGTTTCTGCTTGAGTAACTTCATATAATTATATTTTCATAGGATGAGAGTAGTTCGATACAAAGTCTCAGCAAGGAATATGCCTGGCTTTGATTATCGATAAGAAAAGTAGTTAATATAACATTAAAATTGCTATGATACCCTATCCAAACTCAGTTACTAGTTCACTTTCTTCAGATACCACCTTATCTCATGAGTCACCTACTCCTAAATGTTACTTTAAATTACCATTTGCAACCACTTCCTCCTAATGCCCGCTCCCAACTGCCTCTCTAAATCAATGTTTCATAGTTCCTACATTGTTGCTATTCTTTGTCATTTTTTAAAAATATTTTATTTTTTAAGTAATCTCTACATATAACATGGAACTCAAATTTACAACCCCAAGATCAACGTCACCCATCCAGTTGTTATTTTAACCCAACAGCTAATTATCTTTGTCAACCACCATTCCAAATAGGCCAAACTATAAGAATATCAGGAAAAATTTTGGTTAAGGTATGCCTGGGTGGCTCAGTGGTTTAGAGTGTCTGCCTTCCGCTCAGGGTGTGATCCTGGAGTCCCGGGATCGAGTCCCACATCGGGCTCCCCGCTTGGAGCCTGCTTCTCCTCCCTCTGCCTATGTCTCTGCCTCTCTCTCTCTCTCTGTGTTTCTCATGAATAAATAAATAAAATCTTTAAAAAATATATATAATAATACATACTAATAATAGTTGTTAATAATACAGACCCTGAGACATCAAGAAAATGTTAAATTATGTGTACCAATCTTCTGTAAAGAAAGCAAAGGTGTATATGATACATTTTCTGTAGATGTCTATCCAAAATATCAAATATTTAAAAATTGGGGCATGTAGGTAAAAACTAGTAATCTATGTAGTTCACATTGTGCTAAAATGCACTAATATTTTTCTTTTTTCCTTTTATTTTTTAAGTAGCCTCTACTCCCAACCTGGGGCTTGAACTCATGACCCCAAGATCAAAAGCTGAAGGCTCTACCAACTGAGCCAGCCTGGTACCCCTAATGTGCTAATATCTTCAAAAAAGAGATTGATGAGAAACTTTAACTCAGAATTTGCTCAATCCTACTTTTCAAAGCAACTATATTTAATCCTTTCAGGAATCATTTGTAGGAAACAATGGAAAAGATGGGAAAACCTGTTTACCCCAAAAGAGGTCAACTTAACATAGTGGCAATGTGAAAATTAATTTAATAAAAAAATAAATTTAGTTTAACAACTTTGTTTAGACTGATTTGGACATTTCTCTCAAAGGCCAATAATCAGTACATTTTTTAGAACAAATAGCATATTCCTCAGTGAATCCTTGTGTTTATTAATGAAAAGAAACCTTTGGCTTCTTTTTTTTAAGATTTATTAATTTGAGAGAGAGACAGCATATGCAGGTGTGTGTGCACACACAAGTTGGGGAGGGGCAGAAGGAAAGAATCTTCAAACAGACTTCCTGCTGAGCACCGAGCCCAATGCAGGGCTCCATCTCAGGACCTGTGAAATCATGACCTGAGCCAAAACCAAGAGTCAGACGCTCAACTGACTAAGCCATCCAGGTGCCCCAACCCTTTGGCTTTGTAAATAGTAAATGCAAACATTATTTCAGAAGCTCAAAAGTAGAAACAAGTGCTAATGCATATGTAATAAATTTGACTACATTGCTTTAATTCTAGTCACTGAATAACCCACTCAACAATTAAGAGTAATATTTATGATTAAAACAAAAGTCACTCTGAAAATTTTATAAAGTTAAAGAAAAATTCTCGACTTCTTTTGCTCCCAGCCTGTATCCAATTCGTCAGTAAATCTTTGAGTTATACCTTCAGAAGAAATAGTTCTGTCCAACTCTTCCATTTCCAGCTCAGGTCACTATCATCTGTCATCCAGATTCTTGAAATAAGCTTCTAACTAGTCTCCTGTATAACATCGTTGCCCCCTTTAGTTTGAACATAGCAGCAAGTAAGATCTTTTAAAATTTATAATTTAAAAATTTTATAAGTAATATCACTCTTCTGATTAAAATCCTTCCATGGCTTTCCTTCTTATGTGGAATAAATAAAACTACCATATGATCCAGCAATTCTATTTCTGGGTATTTATCCAAAGGAAGAGACAATACTAACGTGAAAAGATACTGTGCACCGCTGTGCTCATTGCAGCATTATTTTCAGCTGCCAAGACATGGAATCGACTCAGGGCTGCTGATAGCCTCGGAGGCCTCCCCATGTACCCAGAGGGCAGCAGGCCTGACCTCTGTGCCAGTCACCTACAATTTGATCCTTTGGAGACAATTGTAAATAAATGTCTCATGCCTTTTGCTCTCAAGTCTTTAAAAAAAAAAAATCCCGGTGAAAATAAATGAAACCATGCAGCTCAAACCCATGTTGTTCAAGGTCAGCTGTATAAATAAAATAGAATATTATTCAGCTACAAATAAGGAAATCCTGTAATCTGCGACAACACAGATAGATCTTGAGGTCATTATGCTAAATAAAATAAGTCAGACAGAGAAAGACAAATACTATATCATCTGATTTAGGTGTGGAATGTAAAAACAAAAACAAAAACAAAAAACCCAAAAAACTAAACTCATGGAAACAATGTAGATTGGTGGCAAAGGGGAGAAGGGGAAGGATGGCTGAGGGTGGTCAAAGGGTACAGTCTTCCAGTTATAAGATAAATAAGTTCTAGAGGCATAATATATAACATAGTGATTCTAGTTAATACTACACTGTATACTTGAAAATTGCTAAGAGAGTACATCTTAAAAGTTCTCATCACACACACACAAAAGATAACTATGTGAGATGATGAATGTGTTAACCAGCCTTTCGGTGGTAATCATTTCACAGCATATCAAATTATCACATTATACGTGTTAAATGTGTACAATGGGATAAAGATAGGGGAAAAAAAGAAAGAAAAAAACATAAATATATATTGGTTTTTGTTCTCGGTTCCCAGGACAGAAATCCTAAAACCACTGTATTTTCCTAAGTGACAAGACCACCAGCAGTATCCTTCGTTCTAATACTTGATGTTCAGGCAGCCCTGGTGGCGCAGTGGTTTAGCGCCGCCTGCAGCCCAGGGCATGATCTGGAGACCCTGGATTGAGTCCCAGGTCAGGCTCTCTGCATGGAGCCTGCTTGTGTCTCTGCCTCTCTCTCTTTCTCTCCCTGCATCTCTATGAATAAATAAATAAAATCTTTAAAAAAAAACAACAACTTGATCTTTGACTCTGGGTTCCTGACACAGAGATTTAGAAAACATGGTATTTCCTGGGTAATAGGAGTGTCTTTTTTTTTTTTTTTAAAGGCTTTATTTTTAAGTAATCTCTACACCAAATGTGCCGCTCAAACTTAGAACCATGAGGTCAGGGATCCCTGGGTGGCTCAGCGGTTTGGCACCTGCCTTTGGCCCAGGGCGTGATCCTGGAGACCCGGGATCGAATCCCACATCGGGCTCCCGCTGCATGAAGCCTGCTTCTCCCTCTCCCTCTGCCTATGTCTCTGACTCTCTCTGTGTGACTATCATAAATAAATAAAAATTAAAAAAAAAAGAACCCTGAGGTCAAGGGTCACATGCTCTACTGACTGAACCAGCCAGGCACCCCAGGAACGTCTTTTGTTTTAACTGGGTAACTCTTGGTGGGCTTCTGAATAGTTTCAGGATGGAGGCTCATCACCAGAAAGAGCTGTCATTCCACCCCTCATCCTCTGGGAAGGGGAGAGGGACTGGAGATTGAGTTAATGATCATTGTATATACCTACATGAGGAAGTCTTCATATAAAGCTCAAAAGTGGTGTTTGGAAAGCTTCTGGGTTGGTGCACACATCCATGTGTCGGGGTGGTGGCACATCCCAAGTTCATGAGGACCTAAACTCCTGTGCTTGGGACTCTTCCAAACCTCTTTGTATGTAATTCTTCATCTAGCTATTCATCAGTATCCTTTATCATAGCCTTTATTATTTAATAAAGTAGTAAACATAAGTGTTTCCCTGATTTCTGTTGAGCTGTTCTAGAAAATGATTTAATCCAAAGAGGGGATCATGGGAACCCCTGGTTTTGCAGCCAACTTGGGAAAAATGGTGGGTAACCTGGGGACCTTCTACTTGCAATAGGAGTTTGAAGTGAGGAGCAATCTCACAGGACTGAGCCCTTAACTGTGGAGTCTGCCTAACTCAGGTTAGTGTCAGAAATGACTTGAGTTGTAGAACACCCAGCTGGTGTTGCAGAGAATTGCTTGATGTGTGGAAAACCCGCACATCTGTTATCAGAAGCAAGTATGACAGCATTATGGGAGTAAAGGAGATATGCAACAGGAGGAAGAGTGCAGTTTTCTCTATACTAATACTCATTTTATTTAGTTCTTGGCAAATGTCACCTTATCAGATGCCTTTCCCAAGAAATCACTCCATCTAAAATAGCACCATTTTAGGGCGCCTGACTGGCTCAGGTGGTGGAGCATGTGACTCTCCATCTCAAGGTCATGGTTTGGGCCCCACATCAGGTATAGAGATTACTTTAAAAAAAACTTTAAAAAATAAATAAATAAAATGTTACCATTTTTGTCATCACTTTCTAGCTTCAGCCTTATTTTTTTAATAGCACTTACTTCTACCAGCCATACTACATATTTATTTGTTTACTTGTTTATTATGTTTCTGCCTTCTAAAATACAAGCTCCACGAGAGCCTGGACTTTGTTCTTTGCTCTGTCCTCAGTGCCTAGATTAGGGCCTTTCACAAAGGAGTATCTTAATATGTATTTATTTGATGAAACATGAATAAAAGAATTATTGAGACATATTAGCTATTACTAAATACTATAGGAGCCCTTAGCTGGTAAAATATTCAGAACTGGCATTTTATACAGCATTGTCTGCAAAACAGAAAGAACCCACACATTTCACATGGAAACATAAGACGATTTCAACTAACTAAATAAATTTTTTTCTTTAAAAAACTTTGCTCCTCTATTTTTGTTCCAGTCTCATTAATGTTCCTTAAATCTAGTAAGAATAAGTCCAGACAAACATTCTCAAGTAACTGCCTTAAATAATGTCTTCCTTGACTCTACATTTCCCTCCATTGACACCCATTTCTCTGATCACTTTTCTGACCCTTCTTGAGAGTGTGGCCTCTAGGAACCATTTCTACTTCCTCATTTCCCATTCTCTCAATTCTACTCAGGCTTCCACAGAACTGCTCCTTTCAGAGTCATCAAGGTATCTGCTTAACCATTTCTTCATCCTTATTTCATTCCATCTCTTGTCAGCAACCTACACAGCTGAACATTCCCTCCTTCTGAAACATTTTCCTCTCTATTTCTGGAATAAAATGCCATGTTGCTTTGCTGGAGCTGGCTGCCATAACAAAAAAAAACATAGACTGGGTGACTTAATTGACAGAATTGAATTTTCTCACAGTTGTGGAGGCTAGAAGTATAAGATCAAGGTGTGAGCAGGTTTGGTCTCTCCTGGAGCCTCTCTCCTCAGTTCACAAGATGGCCTCCCTCCTGCCGTGCCCTCATCTGCTCTTTCCTCTATGCTGGTGCATCCCTGGTATCCCTCTGTGCATCTCAATTTCTTCTTCTTATAAGGACACCAAGCAAACTGAATGAGTGCCCACACTAAGAGTTTCTTTTTAACTTAATTGCCTCTTTGAAGGCTTATCTCACATTCTGAGACACTGGTGTTTCAGGCTTCAACCTACACATTTTGGAACACAAATCAGCTTAAAAGAAATAACTTCCTGGCTTTCTTCCTTTCCTCACTGGTCATTCTTTTTTTTTTTTTTTTTTTTTCTTGGTTTATTCATTTTCTGTCTTGTCTCTCCATGTCAGAGTACTCAGGATTCAGTTTTGGCATTCCTTCTCTTCCTTAAATAAACTTTATTCTTATATTATCTCATCCACTCCCACAGCTTTAAATATTATATGTGTATACCAATGATACCTCTTGCTTTCCTCCAAACCTGCTCTACCCTCTGTCTTCCCATTTCAGTAAATTGCCCTACCACCTACTCAGTTACTCAAGCCAAGAACCAAGTGTTATTCTTAACTTCTTTCTTTACCCCATCTCCATCATCCAAACTGACGTCAACTGCTATCACCTGGAAATTTGGATTGTCTATGGATTCTCAATAAACATATTTCCCAACTCTGTTCTCTTTTCTACAGCTTCACTAAGCCACCATCTATCAGTTCCACATCAGCACCCCCTCCATCCTTAGTTATTCTGCTACAATCTGTTCTCCACACAACAAGTAGAATGATGTTTTCACCCAGATCATATTTCTTAAAATTTCTGAAGGACTTCCCATAACACTTAAGATAGAGTGCAAAATCTTTATCCTGCTTTTTTTTTTAATTTTTTTTTATTATTTATTTATGATAGTCATACAGAGAGAGAGAGAGAGAGGCAGAGACACAGGCAGAGGGAGAAGCAGGCTCCATGCACCCGGAGCCCGACGTGGGATTCGATCCCGGGCCTCCAGGATCACGCCCTGGGCCAAAGGCAGGCGCCAAACCGCTGTGCCACCCAGGGATCCCCCTTTATCCTGCTTTTAAAGCTGAGGTGATCTGACCTCTGTGCCTTCATTCTCTATATCTTGTGCTAATTTCCCTTTGGATTCCCCAAATTCCTTCCCACCTCTGGACCTTTGTATTTGCTCTTCTCAGCCAGAATTGCTCATTCCCCAAATTTAGCCATGCCCGCCTTCTTCCTGTTACTCAGATAGACATCAAGTTGTCACCAGACATTGCCCTCATTTAATATCATCTTTTTTTTTTTAATATATTTTTTTAAATTTTTATTTATTTATGATAGTCACAGAGAGATAGAGAGAGGCAGAGACACAGGCAGAGGGAGAAGCAGGCTCCATGCACCGGGAGCCTGACGTGGGATTCGATCCCAGGTCTCCAGGATCGCGCCCTGGGCCAAAGGCAGGCGCCAAACCGCTGCGCCACCCAGGGATCCCTCATTTAATATCATCTTAACACTTCCCTCGATATGTGATCATTCTCTGTCCACTAGAAGGAAGTTCCATGACAAAATAGACTTTATCTGCTTCATTGGCAGGTGAATTCTTGTGCCTAGAACAATGCTAATGTTCACCATAGGGCCTAACAAATGTGTTAAATGCTTATGTGTCTGTTTATGCATATATTTAATTATTTTATTTATTTATTTGAAGGGGGGGGCAGAGACCCAGGCAGAGGGAGAAGCAGGTTTCATGCAGGGAGCCTGATGTGGGCTTGATCTAGGACTCCAGGATCATTACCTGGGCCAAAGGCAGGCACTAAACAGCTGAGCCATCTGGATGTCCCCAAAATGATAATTCTTAATAATTAAAAATTGTATTTCATTCTTCAGATTCTTTTAATTCTTCAATTTAAACAATGTTATTTACTTGTTAATCTCTGAAATGTTTTTATTATTATTATTATTATTATTATTATTATTATTATTTACTGAGACCTGAAGGTAATTTCCCAAGCAAGGACTTTCGTCCATGGAATACTTATGCTTCTCTCCTTTTATTCAGTGGGCTTATTATAAGATGTAGAATTGAGAATGAATGCAACAAACATTTCTGGAACATCTTTTAAATATCAGATACTAACCTGTGTGCTTTATACATCAACTTATTTAATTCTGCAATCTGATTAGAGTTGATGATTTCCATTTTAAGAGAAAGGAAGCTGATGTTCAGAGGCATAGAGCAAAATGTTCAAGTTGTAGTGCTGCCTGAATCCAAAATTCATCCTCTTTTTTTTTTTTTAAGATTTTATTTATTTATTCATGAGAGACACACAGAGAGAAAGACAGAGACAGAAGCAGGCTTCTTGCAGGTAACCTGATGTGGGACTTGATTTCAGGATCCTAGGATCATGACCTGACCTGGGATCATGACTGAGCCACCCAGGTGCCCCAACAAAAAAATTTTTTAAGTAAACTCTACCCCCAGCATGGCGCTTAAACTCACAACACCAAAATCAACAGTAGCTGGCTCCCCCCACTGAGCCAGCCAGGTACCCCAGGGAATCCAGAGATTTTATAGGGAACGTTGTTATAGGTGAATCTTGCCTCAGGTTTATGTATTGTGTCAGAATGTGATTGGCTACAAGTAACAGAAAACCCCAAAACAGTATGCTCATCCAGAAGGATACTTACTGTTAACAGGTAGTTTGGAAATAGGAGATTCCAGAATTTATATTGTTACCCTAATAAGGACTTGCTGCATAATTTATGAGGTCCAGTGCAAAATGGTGATGCAAGGTCCCTTCTTAAAAATTATTCCTAATTTTAGGACAGTGACCACAGAGTGCTAAACCAAGTGTAAGGTTGTTCTAGGTGCTGAGGCCTGTGCAACTGCTCCCATGAAGCTGAATCTGGTTCTGATGATGTCAGGACTCTGGGTTTCCATCTGCAATTTTCTTGTCCGTTCCCATTTGGACACAAGATGCCAAATAGAAGTGAATGGACAGGAAAAGATCTGGGAGATATTCACTTGCATTTTGTTGGCCAGAACTGAGTTATATGGCTACCTCTTGTTGAAGGGAGTCTAGGAAAGTATCAGGCAAAGGGGAACTGAATTGCCACCACAGACTTAGATAAATCAAGATCCATTGCCATCCGAAATCAGGGTTCTGTGAGCAAAGATGAAGGGTTGAGGTAGTTGCCATTGGGCAATTTGTCCTCTACGAAGACCTTTTCAGAGTGTCAGAACATGCTAAACTTTTTTGTATTCTATGATCCAGACAAATTTGGCATGTTTGTCCAATTTTGATACAATCCTAATTTCTTGCCCTTGCATTTTTGTTATGCTTTTTCCTCTAATTAAAAGTCACTACACATGTAGTTTCTTATGGGTCTTAATCTTACCCACACACTTAGTCCATTGAAAATGTCATTTCTGGGGTCTCAATCAGTTGAGTATCTGCCTTCGGCTCAGGTTGTAATTCCAGGGTCCTGCCTGGGATCAAGCCCTGTGTTGGGCTCTCTCCTCAGTAGGAAGTCTGCTTCTCCCTCTCCTTGTGCCCCCTCCCCAGCTTGTGCTTCCTCTCTCTCCCTCTAATAAATAAATAAAATCTTAAAGAGAAAAAGAAAGTGTCATTTCTGTCATGAAAAATTATCTGGTTTCCCCACTAGGGTGTGATTGTTCCTACATCTGAAGTCTTAAGAACTTTTAACTTTAAATTCTAATTAATAGGTATATTTATCTTATCACTTCTTTTTTTTTTAAGATTTATTAATTTATTTTAGAGAGAGAGAACTTGAGCAGGGGGAGGGGCAGAGAGAGAGAGAATCCTTAAGAAGACTCCCCACGGAGCATGGAGCGTGGAGCCCAGGGCCCATTATGGCCCTGGATGCCAGAACCCTGAGATCACGACCTGAGCCAAAATCAAGAGTTGGCCGCTTAACCAACTAAGCCACCTAGGCACCCCTGTTATCACTCCTATAGTGACTATTGTTTTGTTTGCCTAGCACTTGGTAAGGTATCTTGGTAATCAGGCCATAGTAATGGGTATGTGACTCAAGCTAGTTAATCCTTCTCTATAATTTTTCAAATTGAATCTAGAGAAAAGAATCCCTTGCCCTATTGTGACAGAATTAAGCTGCAAATCTGGAATGCTTCAGTAACATCCCTCATGGATCCCTAACCAATACCACATTTAAAGGAAAATTCTAGATTAATAGCTTAAAAATAAAAGATTACACTATCTATATTTAATTTATAATTTTAATGGATACGTAAGATAATAATAGCCGTGAAGGGATTTTTAGATATTTTAAAAATACAAGCCAATAAAGAAAAATATCTGTGAATGTTATTACATAAAATTTAAGGATTTGTGGTGAAGAAAAGGCACCATGTACAAAGAGGCAGCTAACAGAATAAAAGCAGATATTTACACAATCAAAATCTACCAAGAGATTAACATCCAGCATTTCAATAATACCCTCAAATCAACAAGAAAAAGTCATTGCCATGTAGAAAAAAGAAACATATCAATAGAAGAATGATATGAACAGCCAATTTAAAGAATAAAAAACCAAAAAACTTATGCAGGGCTTGCATACATGCATAGGAAAAAATGCTTAAAATCACTAGTAATTAGAAATATAATTTTAAACAATAAAGTATCTTTTTACACCTATTAGACTGCCAAAGGTTGGAAGGCTAGATAATATGAAGTATATAAACACCAAGGGATAGAAAAATATAGGAAACTTCTCATGCATTGCAGCTATTGTGGAGTACAATCTGTCATTGCTCAGGCAAATAAAACATATGTCTATGACTCAAACATTTAGTGATAAAATAATGTCTATTCTATGTAAAACATTTCAGAAAATCAAGGAAGGAATACTTTCTAGATAATTTTGTGTAAGAAGCTTTAACCTAGGGCAGCCCCGGGTGGCTCAGCGGTTTAGTGCCGCTTTCGGCCCAGGGCCTGATCCTCGAGACCGGGGATGGAGTCCCACATGGGGCTTCTTGCATGGAGCCTGCTTCTTCCTCTGCCTGTGTCTCTGTCTCTCTGTCTCTCTGTCTCTCTGTCTCTCTCTCTCTCTCTCTCTCTCTCTGTCTCACTCTCTCTGTGTGTCTCTCCTGAATAAATAAATAAAATCTTAAAAAAAAAAAAAAAACCAAGAAGCTTTAACCTGATGCCAAAACCAGACAAATGTATGAGTAAAACTACAAGAGTGCCTGGGTTGCTCAGTTGGTTAAGCGTCTGCCTTTAGCTCAGGGATCCTAGGATGGAGCCCTGCACCGAGCTTCCTGCTCGGTGGGGAGTCTGCTTCTCTCTATTCCTCTGCCTACTGTTCCCCCTGCGTGTGTTCTCTCTCTCTGTCAAATAAATAAATAAAACCTTAAAAAAAGAAAAGAAAAGAAAAGAAACTACAGACCAATATCTCATGAATATAAATGCAAAAATCTCTAATAAGTTTTAGCAAGCCAAATCTAGCAATACAAAAACCATCATGACTCAGTGAGGTTTTTCCCAGAAATGAAATATTGATTTAACATAGGAACATAAATCAATGTTATTCATACTAACAGACTAAAAAAGAAAAGTCATATGATTATCTTAATAGCCGCAGTAAAAGCATTTGGCAACATTCAACATAATTAAAACTCTCAGCAAAGTAGTAATAGAAAGGAACTTTCTGACTCTGATAAAGTACATCTATTAAAAAAGAACAACTGGACAATCCCAGTGGTTCAGCGGTTTGGCGTTACCTTCAGCCCAGGGTGTGATCCTGGAACCTCAGAATTGAGTCCGATGTTGGGCTCCTTGCATGGAGCCTGCTTCTCCCTCTATCTGTGTCTCTGCCTCTCTCTCTCTGTGTCTCTCATGAATAAATAAATACAACCTTTAAAAAAAAAATAAGTAAATAGAAAAGAACAACCAACCTACAGCTAATTTTATGTTTAATGATGAAAGACTGAATGCTTTTACTCTAAGATTGTGAAAATTTTAAGGATGTTTGCTTTTATAATGTCTATTCAACAATCTAATAGGAATCTTAGTACAAGAAGTCAGATACAAACAAACATAGAGGTTGAAAAGTAAACATAAAGTAGTTTTTATTCAGAAGTGTGACATAATAATCTATGTCAAAATTTTGAGAGAACTACAAAAAATTATTAATAAATGAGTTTAACAGGACAAAGGATTAAAAAAAATTTTTTTTAATTTTTGATTACATATTATGTAGGCTAGTAACAATCTGAAACTAGATAAATGCCATTGAAAGCATCAAAAAAAAAAAAGCTATTCAGGAATAAATTTAACAAATGCAAATATTACTGAGAGAAATTAAAGGATACCTGAATAAATGGAGAGCTGTACCATATTCATGGATCAGAAGTATTATTAGGATAGTCTCTCTCAAATTGATCTATAGATTCAATATAATCCAAAGTGAATTTCTGGCAGGATTTTTTTATTTTTTATTTTTTGGTAGAAATTGACAAGCTTATCTTAAAATTTATGAAATGCAAACAACCTAGAGGAGGTAAAATTTTTGAAAAAAAATTGAAGAATTTAAGCTGCTTATTTTGGAACTTACTACAAGGCTGCAATAATCAATACAGTAATACAGTGGAATATTAGTGTAAAAATAAGCATATAGACCCTAGAACAGAATATAAAGTCCAGAAATACACTCTCATATACTTTGTCAATTATTTTGTTTTGTGTTTGACAAAGATTTCAAGATGATTCAATGAGGAAAGAATAATCTATTTAATAAATGGTGCTAGAACAATTGAATATATATATGCCCCCCCAAAAAAGAATCTTGATGTTTACCCACACCGTGTACAAAAACTAACTTGAAAAGGAACATAGACCTAATACAAGAACCAACACTACAGGGTTCTTGAAGAAAACATAGGAAGAAATCTTTCTGACATTGAATTGACCAAAGATTTTTAAAATAGGTATAAAAGCACAAACTATTAAAAATTGATAACACTTAATCAAAATTAAAAACTATTTATCTTGGGGTGCCTGGGTAGCTCAGTCAGTTAAGTGCCTAACTCTTGATTTCAGCTCAGGTCATGATTTCAGGATCATGATTCTCTCTCTGTCTCTCCCTCTGCCTCTCCCCCCACCCCCATGTGCCCACTCTCTTTCTCTCTTAAAATAAAAATCTATTGCTCTCAAAAGACACTGTTAATGAATAAAAGGCAAACCACAGTCTAGGAGAAAATGCTTACAAAACATATGTCTGACCAAGAAGTTATATAGAAAATATATAAAGAACTCTTGCACTTCAATAATAATAAGACCCTCTGATTTCTTTAAAATGGTCAAGTAATTTTAGGGACACCTCACCACAGAATATATAAAAGTGGGAAATAAACACATGAGAAGATGATCACCATTATTAATCATTAGGGGAAAATAAGTTAAAATTACACTTAGAGGGGCACCTAAGTGGCTCAGTTGATTGAGTGTCTGCTTTTGGCTGATGTCATGATCCTGGAGTCCTGAGATCAAGCCTGGCTTCAGGCTCCCTTCTCAGCAGGGAGCATGCTTCTCTCTCTCCTCCACTTGTGCTATCTTGGTCACTATTCCTGTCGCTCTCTCTCAAATAAATAAATAAAATCTTAAAAAAAAATTCCCTACTAGAATGGCTAAATTTTGAATTTTTTATTTTTTAGAGAGAGAGAAAAAGAGTGGCAGGGTGAGACACAGGGAGAGGAAGAGAAAGAATCTTAAGCAGGCTCTACACGGAGCAGAGAGCCCTACTCTGGGCTCTATGTGGGGCTTGATCCCATGACCCTGAGGTCATGATCTGTTCCTAAATCAGGAGTTGGACACTTAACTGACTGAGCCACCCAAGCACCTCTAGAATGGCTGAACTTAAGAAGATTGGTAGTACCTAGTGTTTATGAGAATGTGAAACAAGAACAAGCTTAACTTCTATACATCGCTACTAGGAAACCAAACTAACTTCCATGCTACTAGTACGACTATTCTGGAAAATAGTTTGGCAGTTTCTTATAAAGTTGTAAAGTTATAATGGTTGTATCATTTCAATGAAATAAATCAAATTGATTCTTTTCATTTTCTTATTGAGATATACTTGAAATATAACATTATGAAGGTGCCTGGCTGGCACCCTCTACTCAGTAGAGCATGTGACTCTTCATCTCAGGGTTGTGAGTTCAAGCCCCACGTTGAGCATGGAGCCTACATAAACAAGATAGAATGAAATATAATATTATGCAAGTTTAAGGTATACAATATGTTGATTTGATACACATATATTGAGATATGATTATCATTGTAGCATTAGCTAACACCTCTATCACATCACATTATTATCATTTCTTTTTTCTGATGAGAACATTTATGATGGAATCTCATAGCAACTTTAATGTATATTATAATTATAATGCTGTGCATTAGATCCCCAAAACTTATTCATCTTCTAACAACAAATCTGTACCCTTTGAGGAACATCTCCCTAATTCTACCCCCATCCTCAGTGCCTGGTAATCACCATTCTACTCTCTATTTCTACAGATTTAAGTTTTTTTCAAATCCAAATATAAGTGATATCATACAGTATTTGTTTTTCTCTGTCCGACTTATCTCACTCAGTATAATATCCTCAAAGTCCATTTGATTGTTCATTTTTCTTTCTATCTATCTATCACCTATCTATCTAATTATCTGTCCATCACATGTTCTTTATCCATTCATCCCTCAAGGGACACTTAGGTTATTTCCATATCTTGGCTATTATGAATAATGCTGCAATAAATATGGAAGTTCAGATATCTTTTCAATATTCTATTTTCATTTCTTTTGGATAGATACCCAGAACTGGCAATACTGGATTATATGTTAATGCTATTTTTATTTTTTTGAGGAATTTCCATACTGTTTTCATAGTGGCTGTGTCAGTTTTCAATCCCATCAACAGGGCACAAGGATTCCCTTTTTTCCATATCCTTTCCAAAACTTGTGATTCCTTATCGTCTTGATACTGGCCATTCTTACAGGTAGGTGATATCTCATTGTGGTTTTGATTTGCATTTCCTGATAATTAGTGGTGTCCATCATCTTTTCATGTATCTGTTGGCTATATACATGTCTTCTTTTGGAAAAAGGTCCTCTACTCATTTTCTAACTGATTTTTTCTAGTGAATTGTATAAATTATTTATAATTTTGGATATTAATTCCCTATCAGATATATCATGGGCAAATAATTTCTTCCATTCTATAGGTTGCCTTTTAACTTTGTTTCTTTTGCTGCTTAGAAGCTTTTTAAGTTTGATGTAGTCCCATTTGTCTATTTTTGCTTTTATTGCTTTTGTTTTTGGAAATTGATTCTTTAAATGAAACATAACAACTAAGGCATTAAAGCGATAATTGATGGGGGCTTCTTAAGATTCTAGATTGAGAGATAAAAATAGTCACATTAATTCATCTGTCTCCCCAAACCCCCCCTTCTCCCTACAACTGTTTATGGGTCACTTGCTCTGTGCCTAGCACCACACAAGATTTCTATCAGGAATTCACAGTCTTAAGGAGGATACATACAACTAAACAGATAAATTACAGTAACAACACAGTGAAAGCCTTATATAGATAAAAAAATTTGTCAATAAGGAAGACTGAAATGATACCAGGCAGAGAGCCCAGATTCTTGTAGAAGATTTCTTTCACAATTTAAACAATGGTGCCTGTTTTTATTTCTGCCATTGATATGCAAATCATTTCCTCCCAGACTTTCTTTCTTTTTTTTTTTAAATTAATTTTTATTGGTGTTCAATTTACCAACATACAGAAAAACACCCAGTGCTCATCCCGTCAAGTGTCCGCCTCAGTGCCCGTCACCCATTCCCCCCGCCCTCCTCCCCTTCCACCACCCCTAGTTCGTTTCCCAGAGTTAGGAGTCTTTATGTTCTGTCTCCCTTCCAGACTTTCATTAGCTTAGGAACAATTGCATATAAACCAACTAATGATTTTACTTGGCAACAGAGGAAACTGATATTTCTTTTTTTTTTTTTAAAGTAATTTTCTTTTCCTTTTTTTAAAATTTTCATTTATTATTTATGATAGTCACACAGAGAGAGAGACAGGGAGAAGCAGGCTCCATGCACCGGGAGCCCGACGCGGGACTCGATCCCGAGTCTCCAGGATCGCACCCTGGGCCAAAGGCAGGTGCCAAACCCCTGCGCCACCCAGGGGTACCAGAAATTGATGTTTCATGAACAACTAGAATCTACAGGAATTCTCAGGTTACATTGAAGGCAATAATCTCAACCTAATTTACCTAATATTTTACCAGAATTGCTATAGCAAAATAGGTTGTAGTTGTTAATAAGTTGTGAAAAGACCAGACTGTAGTCATTCAGAAGGGAAGGGAAGGGAAGCAAGCAGTCTGAATAATCCAACACTACATATCTATTAGTGTCAGAATAAATAAATAAGGAACACCTCTTAATATATATGTAATAGGTTAGCTCAACCATAGGTTTTTTTTTTTTTTAAGATTTTATTTATTTATTCATTAGAGACACACACACAGAGAGAGAGAGACAGAGACACAGGCAGAGAAGCAGGTTCCATGCAAGGAGCCCGATGTGGGACTCGATCCCAGGTCTCCAGGATCACACCCTGGGCTGCAGGTGGTGCTAAACCGCTGAGACACCCGGGCTGCCCAACCATAGGTTTAAAAGATAAGAAATTGCTGATACTCAACCATTTTGGACATATAAAAATGGCTACTTCTTATGGTTCTAACTAATATGTCAAGCAAAAGAAAAATATGTCAGAAATAGGGAACAAAAATGGGCTAGATCAAATTTACAGAAGCTCTTTACTCTGCCTTTTAGTGTTCATTTATATATATATATTAGCACTGAGCACCTACTATGTGCCAGCCTGCCACAGTTCAGTCAATTAGTACATAGAGTCAAAAAAAGATAGCATTGTGGCCCAGCCATGGAATGATACAAGCACCAGTCCTCCTATGGATGGCTTTTCTGAATTGCTTCTGTTAAATCATAAAATTCCAGTGTTGGAAAGGGACGTTGGAGGACATTTAGTTTCAGGCAGTAAATACAGAAGAGACAATTTCTCAGGATATAGTTTTTTTGTAATAAATGAGGTAATAAAATTACTGTTGATCACCGATCCTCTAAAATAATGAAACCAAAGGGCAATGCTTTTGACTTAAAAAAGTCTTCTCTCAGAGGAACAATAATTGAGTTAATGGATACAGAACTAGACTTATTCTCTGTAGAAGCAATAAAAATGCAATAAAAATAATTGTTTTACATTTGTAGAGAACCCTATAGCTTATAAAGCTCTTTTCAGTAGCAATAATTATGTTCTACATTTGTAGGGAGACTTATAGTTTAAAAAGCTCTTTTGTAAAGATCAAAAATCAAAGATTTTATTTGATCTTTCTCAAAATTATATGAAGTGCATAAGCAGGTATTATTTCCATTGTAAAAAGCATTTCTTTTTGACATAATTACAGTTTTAAAGAAAAGTTTCAATAGGACAAAAATTTTGCATATACTCCACTTTCAGATTTTCCAGCTGTTGACATTTAATCACATTTGCTTTATAGCTGTTCGTTTTTTTCTGAATTGTTTGAAAATTATAGCCCTTTCTCTCTAAATATTTCAATGTGAATATTCTAGAAACAAGAGTATTTTTTACATGACCATGACATAATTTTCAAAATCAGGAAATTAACATTAATATGATTCATTTAGCCAGTTTACAGACATTACTCAAATATTGACAATTGTTCCATACTGCCATTCATAGAAAAAGAACATTTGAAATCACAGATTTCATTCAGTTTTCCTATCTCAAGTCTTCAAATCCTCAGTTTTTCTTATCTTTCATGACCCTGGCATTTTTATGAGTACAGGCTAGTTATTTTGTACAATGTCTCTCAGTCTGAGTTTTTCTGTTTCATTTCCATTTTTTAGGTGAGGAAAATAAGAACCGAAGTTTGAAAGATGGATAATAAATGGAGAAGACTCAAATTTCAGTCTTTTGACTACAATATTAATTGTCCTATGCCTCCAAAATAACAACTTAATTCACTTATATGTATAACTTACTTTTGCAAATATTATAATAATCTGTCAAGACAGATGTTCAAACGCCAGCTGCTTGACTATTTGCCATTTAAATTCAAC
This sequence comes from Vulpes vulpes, assembly GCF_048418805.1. Taxonomy (NCBI): domain Eukaryota; kingdom Metazoa; phylum Chordata; class Mammalia; order Carnivora; family Canidae; genus Vulpes; species Vulpes vulpes. The sequence goes on along the minus strand of NC_132787.1, from coordinate 42,400,816 downwards.
CTTTGAATGGGGAGTTGGTAGTGATTGTTCTGCAGAGGCGCTTCAAGGTTAAGAGCGCAGGGCTTCATGTTCCTGCATCAATTTAATCAGGACAGAACCACTACATTTTCTCTGTTGGTTGTATCTACAATTTCATTTTTTTTAAAAAAGCATACTTTCTCGAAGATTTTGAAAAATATTAAGTGGGCTGATCCTTAAGCTGATTTCAAGTAGTGCTGAATAGAAGAATGGAAGAATAGGTAAGAGGTGTAGATGTAGAGACCTATACAGGCAAGAGGAAGAAAAAGAAAAAAAAAAAACCCAAATTACTGAAATTACTTTAGAAAAAGCAATTTCTAAAAATTCAACAAACTTTCAAATAATATCCCTAAGATATCACATTAGGTATAATGTCTATCTTTCTATAGCCTAAGTTCTGATATTTGTTCAGGCAGATACTAAATCTCAGTTCACACGCTGCTCCCTCTATGAAGTCTTCCTGCTGACTCTTTAGAAGTAGCATCTTCATTCACTTCAAATTCCATTATCTGAACTTCTTATCATATAACATTTTAAAACTGTGTTGTAGTTATTTCTGTATATGTCTTATTTCTCTACTATATTGTTAAGTTCTTAAGAGTAGGTACTGTCTTTCATTCTCTTTGTATTTTTTGTAGTTCCTTGCATGGTATTTTGCACATAATAAATGCTCAATAAATACGTGTTGCATGAATGCAATACAACCAGTCCCCTCATTATTTGGGAAAATAAAATGAAAATATTATCATATGATAGAGGCATTCAACTTGTTCTTTGTGGTCTCAAAGGGTGAATCAAGAAGGGCAGAAGTTTGATACTGATGCATTTTCTTTCTTAAGATTTTATTTATTTATTCATGAGAGACACAGAGAGAGGCAGAGACAATAGGCAGAGGGAGAAGAAGGCTCCCTGCAGGGAGCTCGATGAGGGACTTGATCCCAGGACCCTAGAGTCATGCCCTGAGCTGAAGGCAGATGCTCAGCCACTGAGCCACCCAGATGCCCCTCACTTCATTTTTTAAAAAAGATTTATTTATTTATTTTAGAGAGAGAGATCATGAGCCAGAGCAGGGACAGAGGGAAATGGAGAGAATCTCAAGCAGACTCCCCGCTGAGCAGAGAGCCCAACCTGGGGCTTGATCCCATGACCCTGAGATCTCGACCAGGGCTGAAACCAAGAGCCATAGGCCCAACTGACTGAGCCACCAAGGCACCCCTAGACTTGCTTCACTTTAAACACTTACTGATACTTCAGTGATAGGAAGAGAGCAGTACATCTCCAAACTTCCTTGCCTGCCACTGCCTCAAGTCCAGCTAAAATAGCTTCTTCCAGGGAGTAGATTAACAGGGAAAAGATGTTTTGCACTGAGGCAGGGTAGTTCTGATCCTAACTGGTGCTACCTCAGAACCACTTGTTTGGATATTCAGCCCAAGGTGGGCTTTGTGGAATGAAAAATGTTGAAAGAATGCAGGATGGAGATTTCCATATGATATCTGATAGTTTGAGTTCTAAAGCTTATTTCCTTGTTAAGAAACAGGTAGTAGAATGTATGGGAAATGAAGGACTAAGTGGGTATACTCTACAGCTGAGCCCCACACCGATGTATTAAGTCTCTCCCAGGATTGTCAGCTGCTGCTTTTCTTTCTTTCTTTCAAGATTTTATTTATTTATTCATGAGAGACACACGGAGAGAGAGGCAGAGACACAGGCAGAGGGGGAAGCAGGCTCCATGCAGGGAGCCCAATGCAGGACTCGATCCTGGGTCTCCAGGATCAGGCGCTGGGCCGAAGGCAGGCGCTAAACCGCTGAGCCATCTGGGCTGCCCAGCTGCTGCTTTTCAACACACAATAGTTAGCCACTCATCTACTAAAGTTTCACTGGTGTTATTCCAGGGATCAGGTTTACTTCTGCCATCACCTCAGTAGGGTCAAGCAATGGGGGAAGGAACTGAGGGGCTAGGAGGATCCGTAAGCTCGGGAAAATATGCTAGATTGCTGTTCTGTCTTCTCCACATCCCCTCTTTCTGGCCCTAGAAACATAAAGATTCAGTTTTCCTTACGATGGGGTGACAACTCAGGAAGGAAAGATTATTTTTCATATGTCTGGTTTAAGTGTTGCTTGGAGGCAGTTACAGAATCTATCAGCAGTAGTGGAAGAGAGTAGAATGCACGACTCACAGGAGAGTCTCTAAGGTTGTGGAGTAATGCCCTTGTTATGAGGTATGACTCAACCCGTCTCTACCCCAAAGAATTATGCTCGGGGGAGAGGATAAAAATAAAAAAAGAATTATGCTCAGGATAAAGCAGAATTTTAAAATCATGGAGCATGTTAGAAGGAGCGTGTTCGAGGAACTCCAGGTATTTTAATTAATTAATTTAAAGTAGGTTCTGTGTCCAATGTGGGGGTTAAACTTATGACTCTGAGATCAACAGTCTTTTTTTTTTTTTAAGATTTTATTTATTTATTCATGAGAGACACACACACACACACACACAGAGAAAGAGAGAGAGAGAGAGAGGCAGAGACAACAGGCAGAGGGAGAAGCAGGTTCCATGCAGGGACTCCATCCCAGGCCTCCAGGATCCCACCCTGGGCTGAAGGTGGCATTAAACCACTGAGCCACCAGGGCTGCCCACATCAGACGTATTAATATGAATAATTTGATTGTTGTGAGGCAACTTGAGGAAGTATCAGAATGTCAATCTGCTCTGCAGTGGTGCAGGTGGGGGTGAAGGCATATACCAAGAAAAACAAAGAGAATTCTTCAGCGGCCATTTAAGCAATATATTTTTTCTCTTTTTTGGGGATAGGGGAAACAGAAATGTGTAAGTTTATATAAAAAAAAAAAGATAAAATCACCTCTGGTCCTATCGACCAGAAAAATCTGTTGTTTCCTTTTAGTCTTTTTTAAAAAACAAATACAGGGCCCCTGGGTGCCTCAGTGATTGAGCATCTGCCTTTGGCTCAGGGCATGATCCCAGGGTCCTGGGATTAAGGGTCCTGGGGTCGAGAGTCCCACATCGGACTCCCCCAGGGAGCTGGCTTCTCTCTCTGCCTACGTCTCTGTGTCTCTTATGAATAAATTTTTAAAAATAAAAATTAAAAAATGAATACATATACAACATATATGATCCAAAATTAGTATCATATTGCATTTACAGTATTTTATTTATTCGGAAATAGTTGCAAACTCAAAAAAGTTACAAAAATAAAAATAGCATACAAAAATACCTGTCTACCCTTCACCCAGATACAGTTTCTAGTTAACATTTTACTCCATCTGCTTTGTCATTTCTTTGTCATCTGTCCGTATCTATATATGTAGAATGTAAGGATGAGTTACATACATCATCGCTCTCACACCCCTGAATGCTTCAGTGTGTATTCCCCAAGTCTAAGGATTTTTCTCCTACATAACCACAATTGTCAGCAATATAAACTTATAAATTTACATTAGTTTAAGAATTTTATCCTATCGGGATGCCTTAGCTCAGTTGGTTAAGCATTTGCCTTCAGCTCTGGTCATGATCCCAGGATCCTGGGATCTAGCCCCACATTGGGCTCCCTGCTTGGTGGCGAGCCTGGCGTCGCTTCTCCCTCTCCCACTTCCCCGCTTGTGCTTGCTCTCTCTCTTTCTTTGATAAATAAAATCTTTTAAAAAAGGAATTTTATTTTATCTACCATCCATATTCCGATGTTATCAAATGAGCCAAAAATGCCCTTTATAGCATTTCCCCTGTCCAGCACAGGATCCAGTATAGGGTCAGGTATTACACTTGGTTGTCAAATCTCCTTAGCCTCCTTTATTCTGGCACCTTGTCATAGCCTTTATCTTTTCTGACATTGACGTTTTGAAGAATGTGGTGCCTCATGCCCCTGCCCCTAACACATACCCTTTTCCTTGTAATTGAACGCTCATTTTATTTGTCTGATGTTGCTTTGCAATTAGATCTAGGTTATGCATTCTTTACAGAACACTTGCACAGGTGATGGTGTGTCTTTCTCAGGGTATCACATCTGGAGACAATGTCCTGCTACTCTTCATTGGTAATGTTAATTTGATCACCTGGTCAAATTTTGCCCAGTTGCTCCACTATACCCTTACTGTTTTTCCCCTCCTTTGCAACTTATAAGTTTATGGGGAGATCATTTAGGGTCATGCAAATATTCCACTCATCAAAATTTCCCCTTAGATTTAGCATCCATTGATGATGCTTGCCTGCTTCCATCTTTACTGATGGATGCCAAATGACAATTTTCCAACTCTGGCATTTGACTTTTGCCAGTTAGCCTTTGTCTTTCTGCTATAACAAGAGACCCCTCTTTTATTATTATGTTTTAACTGGGAAGGACTCATTAATTATTCTCACTTTTTCCACATGTCAAAAAAGTCAGGTTGTCTATTGTCACTATCCCCCCACCCCATCCTGTAGACATTCCATCTGCATTGATGGGCCTCTAATCTGCTGTACAGCTAGCCTTCCTGAGATTTTTACTTCTTACCATCTCAGAAATTTCACAGCCTTTCTTCTGTGTTGGATCCTGTTTCCCTGGTTCCTAAATCCTGTGACTTCCTTTTACTTAGGTTCTGTTTTGTTTTTGATTTTAGTAGGTTCCACACACAGCATGGAGACCAATGCAGGGCTTGAACTCATGTCCCAGAGATCAAGACCTGACCTGAGACCAAGAGTTGGAACCTCAACTGCCTGAGCCACCCAGGCATCCCCTTCTTCCTTAGTTTTGTTTTACATTTTGATACATTTCTCTCACCTTCTGAGAAAATGTGGGCGATATAATTTTTTTTTTCTGAGGACATATTTGTCCACCCACTTTCACTCTCACTTTATTGATAGTTTAGGTATTGAATTCTAGGTTGGAAATTGTTTTCCCTCAGAGTTTTGAAGGCATTGCTTTGGTGTCTTTTAGCTTCTATTGCTTTGCTGGGGAAGCCCAAGGCCATCCTGATTCCTGATACCTTTGATGTAACTGGATACTCTGTATGTAATGATACTTTTTAGGTATTCATTTTGGACGTTTTCATTTAAGATATTTCCACCACCTCTTATGATCTAAAATTTCTCAGCATAGCTTCTTTTAAATTAATCATACCAAGCTGTAGTATGAGTCCCTTCAATATGAAGATTTTTATCTTTCAGTTCTTAAAAGTTCTTTGTGTGTTTTTTCTTTGTTAATTTCTTCCTAGTGTTTTGCTATTCTCTTTTTCCAGAATAGTTATTTGTCAGATATTGGACTTCCTTGACTGATATATTAATTTTCTTATTATTTCTCTTTTGTTATCCATCATTTTGATCAACTCTCTGGGAGAGTTTCTTGGCTTTATCTTCCAAACCTATTACTGAGATGTTTATGTTAGATATGTTAGATATCATATTTTTAATTTCTAAGAGCTTTTTAAAAATGTATTTTTCTTTTTATTAGAACATATTACTCAATTCATGAATAGAATACAATATCTTGTTGCCTGAGAATATTATTTATGTTTTCTTTGAAAAAAATGTTTTCCTGTCTGCCTTGTCTCCTGGGTTACTTTTTTATTTGTTTTCATAGCTTTGATGTCAAAGATATGCCTTGGATCCTTTACTGCCCTTACATTTAAGAATGAACTATTAAGGGCAGCCCCGTGACGCAGCGGTTTAGCGCCGCCTGCCGCCTGGAGTGTGATCCTGGGGACCCGGGATGGAGTCCCACGTCGGGCTCCCTGCATGGAGCCTGCTTCTCCCTCCGCATGTGTCTCTGCCTCTCTCTTCGCTCTCTCTGAATGAATGAGTGAATAAATAAAATCCTTAAAAAAAAAAAAAAGAAAAGAATGAACTATTAATTAGTTATTGGAGACTTAAGAAAAGATTTTATTTATTTATTTGAGAGAGAGAGTGTATGGGCATGAGCAGGGGGTAGGAATAGAGGGAGAGGGAGAGACAGACTCCTGGCTGAGCAGGGAGCCCAACACAGGGCTGTATCCCAGGACCCTGAGATCATGATCTGAGCCAAAGGCAGATACTTAACTGACTCAGTCACCCACGTGCCCCTCATTGGAGACTTTTGAGGGTATGGAAGCTCTTGATTTACTTCATTGTAGGCAAGCTTTTAAAACTTACTCTAAAAAAACAAAACAAAAACCAAAAACCAAAAAAACTTACTCTAATTTAAAAATGTTTGTCTTAAAATACATATAATATAAAATTTGCCAGCTTAACCATTTTTAAGTGTACAGCTCAGTAGTATTAAGTACATTGACATTGGCTGTTGTGCAATCTCCAGAACTCTTTTCCTCTTGCACAACTGAAATTCGAGGTGCAGTAAATAACAACTCTCTATTTCCCCCTTCCTTTAGCCCCTGGTAACACTCTTCTACTCTTGGTCTTTATGAATTTGACTACTTTAAGTATCTCCTATAAGCAGAATTGTACAGTATTTGTCTTTTTGTGATGGCCTTACTTCACTTGACCTAATGTTCTTAAATTTTATCCACATTGTACCAGGTGTCAGAATTTACTTCCTTCTTCCTTTTTTTTTTTTTTTTTTAAAGATTTTATTTAATTATTTATGAGAGACTCAGAGCAAGAGGTAGAGATATAGGGAGAGGGAGAAGCAGGCTCCTTGTGGGAAGCCTGATAAGGAACTCCCCCAGGACCCTGGGATCATGCCCTAAGCCAAAGGCAGATGCTCAACCACTGAGCCACCTAGGCCTCTCTACTATTAGCCATCCTAATAGATGTAGGCAAGCTGTTTTATGTAGATAGTTTTGGACTCTGCTTCTTCCACAGAAAATTATCTTAAACATTTTTGCATGTCAGTGGACATTTCTCTAAACATGATTTTTTAATGGTGGTATTATTGAACAGATCCCATAATGTGGTATTTTATTTTGTTTCCAGTAATTTTTAGGGTAGAAATCTTTGTATACATCCCTGATATTTTCTTTAGTTGATAAGGTCCTGGAGGTTGAATTCCTGGGTCAGAGTGTATATATATATGTATATATATATATATTAAGATTTTTATTTTATTTATTCATGAGATACACAGAGAGAGGGAGAGAGAGAGGCAGAGACACAGGCAGAGGGAGAAGCAGGCTCCATGCAGGGAGCCAGATGTGGGACTGGATTCCACGACTCCAGGATCATGCCTTGGGCAGAAGGCAGGTGCTAAACCCCTGACCCACCCAGGGATCCCTATATACTTATTTTAATATTCATGATTTCTAAATTTTTACTAAAGTTAAACTTTTGTCATATTTATTGTATTCACCCTTTTGTGAAATATCTACTCATTTCATTTGCCTGTTATTCTTGAGTTGTTAGAACTTTTTACATGTGAGTTCTTTTAAAAATATTTTATTTATTTATTTGAGAGAGAGAGAGAGAGAGAAAGTGTGAACACAAGGAGGGGGAGCAGCAGAGGGAGAGGGAAAAACAGCACCCCAACCCAGCAGGGAGCCAAAAGCAGGGCTTGATATCAGGACCCTGGGATCATGATCTGACCAGAAGGCAGACGCTTAACCAATCGAGCTACCCCTATATAAGGTTTTTTACCATTCATGATATTCCCCTTTTTTCTTGTTTACTTCTTTTTTTTTTAAATATATTTTTTTAACATTTTTTTAAATCTTTACTTATTTATGATAGTCACAGAGAGAGAGAGAGAGGCAGAGACACAGGCAGAGGGAGAAGCAGGCTCCATGCACCGGGAGCCCGACGTGGGATTCGATTCCGGGTCTCCAGGATCGCGCCCTGGGCCAAAGGCAGGCGCCAAACCGCTGCGCCACCCAGGGATCCCTACTTCTAAAGTTTATTTTGTTTTCAGGAGGCTTGAGTGGCTCAGTGGTTGAGCCTTTCACTCAGGGTGTGAGGCTCAGGGTGTGATTCGGAGATCCTGGATGAGTCTTGCAGCTGGTTAGCAGCGGGGAGCCCACTTCTCCCTATGCCTGTGTCTCTGCCTCTAGGTCTCTCATGAATAAATGAATAAAATCTTTTTAAAAAGTTTATTTTATTTTCAACTTCCAGAAGTTTAAAAAGTTTTATGTACCTTGTTACATTTGTCCCTCTTTTACAATTTATGTCCCATTTTTATACTTAGAAAGTCCTTCTCCATTCTGAGGTTGGGTACTCATCTGTGTATTTTTTACTTTGTTTTATGTGTATCCCTGTGTTTTACATTTCACTCTTGAAGTCCATTGTAATTTTAGTATGTATTTTTTTTTTAAATTTTTTTTATTTATGATAGTCACAGAGAGAGAGAGAGGCAGAGACACAGGCAGAGGGAGAAGCAGGCTCCATGCACCAGGAGCCCGATGTGGGATTCGATCCCGGGTCTCCAGGATCGCGCCCTGGGCCAAAGGCAGGCGCCAAACCGCTGCGCCACCCAGGGATCCCTTTAGTATGTATTTTGATAGGAATCTAACTCGAATGGTTAACTAATGGTCCCAGCATCATTTAAAAAGTAAACCATTCTTTTATTGTTTGATTTGAAAAGGAGCCTTTACCAAATTGTTTATGCATAGGGTCTGATTCTCAGCTTCCCACGGGGTTCCCGGGAAGAGTGAGTAGTCATCCAGGAAATGACTTGCTCTGGAACATTACTGCTCAGATAATAAGCTGTCTGGTTAAAAGGATGTCTTGGAACAATGAATTTGAGAAAGAGAATGCTTTTGTTGAAGTTCTTAAAGCACTTAAGACAGGGTTGTGAGGACTACACATTTTAATCTTCTTTCTGATTACTAATAGGATGCTAATACTGCTAACAGGATGTGCAGTCATCTCCCAGTTGCAAGTCACCGTTCCAAGGGCCATTCTCAGGAGCTCCCTTCCTCCAGGTCGCCACACTCACTTCCCTGGGGTCCAGCTGATTGAGGAGGCCATCAGGTGATGGGTGGGTGCGGGCGGCCACGGCGGGGGCCGGAGGGGAAGAACGTCCCTCTGCCTCGGTTTGCAGTGCCTGTCTGGGGCGGGATCTATGAAGGACTCGGATGACTGTTCTCAAGAAGACTTAAATGGATGGTTTCTGGGAAGTTCCTACCCGGCGCCAACGCCGCATTCCATCTGGGGATTGGGTTTACTAGGCCTTTCAAGAATGCGCCAGGATGCCCCGCGTGAGCTCGCCCAGTCCGCCGGGGGGCAGCAGAGGCCTGAGCGGCCGCAGAACCAGAAGGAGCGCTGGGGAAGACGGGGCCCGAGAGTGACGCGGCACGACTGGCCCTGGCGGATCGAAGTTACCACCGCGCTGCCAGCTTGCTTTACGGCTTTCGGCCATTTGCTTTGCGGCGGCCCTTCTCCCTTTCCGACTTGATTTTCGGCTCCTTCTCCTGTACTTCCCGCCGGTCCCTGGCCCGCTCTGGGTTATGACCTTCTTCCCAGGGTTCTCTTCCCCTTCCTTCCCAGGCTCCCCTGCGCGGCTCTATCTAAACTCCCTTCCCCAAGTGTTTAGTGTAGACCGAGCTCCGAGCTCCCTGCGTGCACCGCGCGCTGCCCGAGGCGCGTAAGTGGGGAAGGAGGGAGGGCGGGCGGCCCAGTGGGGTGGTTCCAGGCCGGGCTGCGGAGCGCGGGCCGCGCCTTCCCAGTGGCTCGCTGGCGGCGGGAGTCGGGCTCGTCCTGTGGGCCCCCGCACAGTGACCCTGAGTCCGGGGCGTGCGCTCGCTGGCCCAGTAGCGGTTCGGGATCAGGGCCTCCCGAGGATTTGGAAGGAGGGACGGGTGCGGAGACCCGGGTCGGTGTGCAGGTGCGCGGTGCTCGAGTGGCGGTCCTGGCGCCCCGGCGTCAGGCCTCCAGGGCGCCGTCTGCGCGGGGCGGAGGGGCTCGGGTGTGTGTCTGCAGCCAGGCGGGGTCAGGCGGAAAGGCCGTGGTTGGGGAGCAGTTACCTGTTTCAAAGGAATTTGACATTCACGTGTAGCCGCATATTTAGCCTTCATAGGGGTGTTTGTTTTCAATTGAGATACAATTCACATACGATTAAATTCGTCCATTGAAAGAGTTGGGTGGTTTTCGTATATTCACAGGGTTGTGCAGCCATCGTCGTTATCGAGTCCCATAGGTTTGTATCACCCACAACTGGTTATCAGGCACTTCTCGTTTGCCCCTGTCCCCACCCCACTAATTTACTTTTTGTTTCTGAATTCACTAGTTCTAGATATTTCACATACGGGGAATCCTACAGTGTTTGTTTCTGTGTGGGGGGCTTATGTCACCGAGCATAACGTTTTCAGGGCTCCTGCACGCTGTAGCATTGTCAGTACTTCACTCCTTTTAATGGCAGAATAACAAGCCATTGTAGGGGCATTTGGGTGGTTTCTACTTGTGGCTTCGAAGAGCTTTTAAGATCTGTTCACAGAACTCACAGTCTGAGACACATTTTTTTTTAAAAAGAGATTTTAATTGTTTATTTGAGAGACAAAATGAGCAGGAGGAGGGCAGAGGGAGAGGGAGAAGCAGCAGCAGACTTCCCCAGGTGGAGCAGGCAGCCTGACTCCTGCTCGGATCATGACTTGAGCCCTGGCAGATGCCCCCCCCTTCCCCCAGGCACATTTTTAAAGGAAATTCTTATAAGCCAGCATTTAACTCTGAGGCTGGCTTAGATATTTGTGTCCTCAGGTCTGGTATCTTTTGGGGAAGTTTGTCTTTTTAAAGTCCTCTCCTGGATCATTAATTGTAGTGATAACTGGCAGAGAAATAGTTGTACTGCTGCGTTATGTGTGCCATGACCTGTTTCTCTTGTGATAAGAACTGGGTGTAGCTGGAGATGAGTGTATGAAAATGTGGCTGAGGGGATCCCTGGGTGGCTCAGCGGTTTGGCGCCTGCCTTTGGCCCGGGGCGTGATCCTGGAGTCCCGGGATCAAGTCCCATGTCCGGCTCCTGACATGGAGCCTGCTTCTCCCTCCTCCTGTGTCTCTGCCTCTCTCTCTCTCTCTCTCTCTCTCTCTCTCTCTCTCTGTCTATCATAAGTAAATAAATCTTTAGGAAAAAAAAAAAAAGAAAGAAAATGTGGCTGAGAGAGCTGTGGGAGAGGTTTTATTGAAAACAAAACAAAACAAAAACCTGTAGTGTATTGTCATTATTCATGGAATCTGCTTTGAGAATGTACCTATTCACAGATTTCTTTGTAACCCCTAAATCAACACTCACGGTGCTTTTAGGTATATTTAGTGTCATATTTTTCTCATTTTTTGTACTTTTTGTTAGTGATCTTGCAGTTTGGAACAGCCTTTCTCTTCTTGAATGGCTGGGTGTGGATTATGGTGTAATAATGTGCTTTGATGTGTGTCTAAAATGCTAGGGAAACATAGGATTAATTCTATTTAGAGTGTAAGCTCCATAGCACTTCAAAGAGGACATGACATCTGAAGTTTCACAAATGTTACAGCAGCATGTACTTGAAAAGAAAGGAACTCAGTCTGCTGTCCTGCTGTTTTTGATCCTTGCAATCAGATCCATGCCCGTACTGACGTCTCTCAGTTCTGCCCTGTAATATATCCAGAGTCCATTCTTCCTCCACGTGGCCATGGTATTTCTTTATCATTTTCTCTCTGGACTGTTGTAACAGACTTCTAACTGATCCCTCCGTCAATTATTCTCTGTTGACAAAGAGCCTTTTGAGACAGTATAATCTCATCATTCTCAGCTTAAAATTTCCATTGGACTCATACTAAAGTTTCATATTTTTTAAGGTGGACAATATTATTCTTCATAATCATGCCCTGCCTGTGCTTTTTTTTTCCTTTCAGTTTTTTAAAAAAAGATTTATTTATGATAGACACAGAGATTGAGAGAGAGGCAGAGACACAGGAGGAGGGAGAAGCAGGCTCCATGCGGGGAGCCCGATGTGGGACTCAGATCCCGGGACTCCAGGATGGGGACTCCAGGATTGTGCCCTGGGCCAAAGGCAGGCGCCAAACCGTTGAGCCACCCAGGGATCCTCTCCTGTGCTGTCTTTAACAAAGATAAAAGAAAGGTCAGATGAAAGAGGAAAGTTGCCATATGCAACATGCCTCATTCCCTCTTCTTCCTCCTCCCTTCTTCCACATATAATTAGAAATGCTTTATGTGAAAAGGAAGTGGATACCTTTCTGAGTCGGTGGCGGTGGTGTCGGTGGTGTCGCGGCGGCCTGAGGGGGGGGGGGGTCGCGCCGAGATGCTTCAAAACCTTGTTAAAAATGTTTGGGTCCCCATGAAGCCCTACTATACCCAAGCTTACCAGGAGATTTGGTTAGGAATGGGGTTGATGAGTCTCATCATTTATAAAATCAGGAGTGCTGATAAAAGAAGTAAAGCTTTGAAAGCCTCGAGTCCTGCCCCTGCTCATGGCCATCATTAACCAGCTCGGGGAACACATGAGATGGAACGTCAGTCTGGCTGTAAATCTCTGCTCGCTCGGTTAGCCAGGAACGTGGAGCCCCGATATACACGTGTACATGTGTCGTGTCCGCTGCGACGTGAATAAGCTTATGTAACTCTGAGGTGAAAAAAAAAAAAAAGGAAGTGGATAAAAATAAAAACAATTTTGTCAATCTTGTTTATCTTAATGTCTCTCAAATTCATCCATTTGCTCACAGCCCTGCTCTGGTTCAGGCTCTTACCCTTTCTATCCCACTTTTTTTTTTTTTTTTTTTTGGTAAGAGAGGGTGGTGGAAAGGGAGAGGGAGAGAGAGAATCTTAAACAGGCTCCATGCCCAGCGCAGAGCCCAATGGGGGGCTTGATCGATCACAATCCTGAGATCATGGCCTGAGCCAAAATCAAGAGTCGATGCTTAACCAACTGAACCAGGTTGGTGCCACCTGTTCTACAAATCTTTTCTTGGTCATATGTTTTTATTTCTCTGAGAAAATACTTAGAAGAATTCTTGGGTCATATGGCAGTTGCATGTTTAATTTCTAAGGAAATTATCAGTTTTATTTACAAATTAAAAAACATAAGGCTTCTAGAAGAAAATATAAAAATATGTTCATGACCGGGGGTGTGCAGAGATTTCTTTCTTTCTTTTTTTTTTTTTTTTTTTGTGCAGAGATTTCTTTCTTTTTTTGTGTGTGTGTGCAGAGATTTCTTAGACAAGATTTAGAAAGCAATACCCACTTAAAATGAGATTACATCAAATTTAAAACTCATCAAAGACAGCTCTAAGAAAACAAATAGGCAAGCACCAACACCTACCTCACAAAGGACTGATCTCCAGGGTGTAAAAAGTGCCATTAGGGTTCAAGGCCTGGGGATAATCCTCTGTGGCCTGCTGTTCTATCCTCTGAACCTATGCTATGGTTCTATGCTGTGCTATCTTCTAGTCATTATTATTTTTTCATGGAGGATAGCGTGTGCTTACAACTGAATAGTTTTATCAGTTTGTTTCCAGCCAATGGTGTATGAGAATTCTAGTTGCTTCACATCCTTGCCAAATTTTGGTGCTGTAGTCGTTATTTTTAGCCATTCTGGAGGGTTTAGAAGGGTATGTCATTACGGTTTTAAGTTCTTGATTACTAATGAAGTTGAACTTTCCTGTGCTTTTTGACATTTGTGTATCTTCCTTTAAGTGCCTCTTCAGATGTTTGACTACTTAAAATTAGATTGTCTTCATTGAGTTGTAGGAGTTAAGTCTTTTTTATATCCTGGGTATCACCTTTGGTGTTGCATATTCATTTTCATAGAGTGCTCTTTAATAAGCAAAGTATTACATATTGATGTAGTCATATTTATCATTTTTTTCTTTTATTACTGCTTTCTGAGTCCTAAGAAATCTTGACCACCTCTAGGATATGAAGATATAATTCTATATTTTCTTCTAGAAAATTTGTAATTGTAGCTTTTATATTAGGCCTAATATCCATCTCTAGTTTTTGTGGATTGTGTAAAAAATATTTTGTGGAAAATTTTAAAATTTTTTCTTCATATAGATATCCTGTTATCCCAGAATCATCTGTTGAGAATGCCATTGCATTATATTTGTACCTTTGCAATTCACATTGCCATTCAGATGACTGTATAAATGGTGGTTGGTTTCTAGGCTTTTTTTCCTGTTCCACTGATCAATTCTTTTTAATTAAAGATTTATTTATTTGAGAGAGAAAGAGAGCAAGAGTAGAGGGAGGGGCAGAAGGAGATAGAGAGGATCTCCAGCAGACTCCTTTGGTGAGCACAGAGCCTGATGTTGATACCTCATCCCCAAGACCATGACCCAGAGACCACGACCTGAGCTGAAACTTAGAGTCGGTCACCTAACTGATTCAGCCACCCAGGCACCCCACCAATAATAAATTCTTATGTCAGTTTTAGTTACTTCTATTTTAATTATGATAGCTGTAGAGTAAGTCGGGAAGTCACATAGTGTAGGTCCTTCAACTTTGTTGTTTTTCGTGATTGATCTGGACAGTCTAGTTCCTTTGCATTTTCCATATAAATATTAGAATCATTTTATCAATTTCTTTATTTTATCAATTTCTATAAAAAGTCTGTTAGGATTATGACTGAGATGACATTTAATCTTTAGATTAATTTGGGAAAAATTAACATCGAAATAGTATTGACTTGAAATTTATGAACATGGTACATCTCCTTTTTTACTAGGTCTAATTTCTTTTTATTTATTGTGTGCTGTTTGGTTTTCAGTGGGGACGTCTTATACTATCTTTTGTTAAATTTGTTTCTAGGTATGCCTTTTTTAACTCTATTGTAAGGTGGAGTCATCATTTTTATCGTTATTTTATATATAATGGGCCATTTTTCTTTGACAGCTTCCCAGATTTTCTCTTTATTTTTGTTTTCAGCAGTTTGCCTATAGTGTGTCTGGGTGTGATTGGTTTTCTTTATATTTATCTTGCTTGAGTTTTGTTGACCTTTAATCTGTAAATTTATGCCTGTCACCCAATTTAGGAGATTTCGAGTTATTAATTTTTTTTTTCTATTTTCTTTAACTTTTTTTGTGCCTTCAGTTGTATTTGTGTTAGCTGTTTTTATATTATTCTACAGGACTCTGTGGCTTTTGCTTATTTTCAGTCTGTCTTTTTTTTCCTCTTCGGGTTATATAATTTCTTTTGAACTATCTTCAAGTTCACTGACTTTTTTATCTTCAGTTTTGCATTTTGTGAACAGGATTGATAGATAATTTATGAGTTTCCTAGATTGAGAATAGTTTCTTTTCTGTAAGTATAGTGAGTATGGTTTCTTTATTAGACGCAAAAAGCCAAAAAAGGGGAAGTGGTTCTATATCCTTTGACTTTTTTTTTTTTTGGAATATCCTTTGACTTTTAAATTTTCTCTTGTCTTATAGGATCTATACTGCCTTTTCTGTCCTTTACAGCACAGTTTCGAAGGCACCTCTTATTCCTTTTTGCCCTCTTTCCCCCAGAAACACTGACTTTTCAAGACTGCCTCCTTGAGTTGTATATATACTTTTTTTCTGGATGGCTCTGACATGCCAGAACTCTTTGTCAGTATCTTCATACTTAGTGTGGGTATGCTTTTCCTGGGAGCAATTTTAGTTCCATTTTAGGCTCTCTATCCTCCTCTGCTCTCTTTTACATATTTCTCTTCCCTTCTATGTCCCACCTTACTCTCCTTGAAGAGTTAGGATGAACATTTGAGAACTATCTCCACCAGAAGTTGATATTTGTTTTTTCTAATTCCAGGCAATTTGAAGCCTGTAGTATTTTCAGTTTTCTAGTTATATTAGTAGTTATGCGGTATTTGTGATTATATTTGTTCCTCTTTTTGATCTACGTTGGATGAATTGGGATATATAGATTTTTTTTTTAAAATTTTTATTTATTTATGATAGTCACAGAGAGAGAGAGAGAGAGGCAGAGACACAGGCAGAGGGAGAAGCAGGCTCCATGCACCGGGAGCCCGACGTGGGATTCGATCCTGGGTCTCCAGGATCGCGCCCTGGGCCAAAGGCAGGCGCCAAACTGCTGCGCCACCCAGGGTTCCCCCGGGATATATAGATTTATGTAGCTGCCATAAGTGGCTGTGGAGGAAGTCTTTCCTAACACTTTATTTTGAAACACTTGAAGCCTTCAGAAAAGTTACACAAGGGATGTCTGCATATCCTTCACCAAGATTCATAAATTTGTTACTTTGCTTTATCTTCCTCTCCTCCTCTTTGCATTTACCCACACACATATTTTGTTAGTTGAATGATTTGAGAGTAAGTTGCAGAAAACATGACTGTTCACTTCACTCCATCATGTATCTCCTAGTGACAAGATTGTTCTCTTATATAACTGTGATAGGACCTTAACAACAATGCAATACCATCGAATAATATTCAGTCCATCATTAAAATCCCCCCTTGTTCCCATACTAGCCTTTACAGCTTTTTTTTTCCTGATCTAAAACCCTCTCAAGGACCACACTGTAGTTGTAGTTGTGTGTTGTGTATCTTTAGTCCCTTGATCTAGAAGAGTTCACGAGCCTTTTTGTTTTGCTTTATTTTTTGAGACATTGATACGATTTGAGTCTAACCCTTATAGATTTCAACTTGTCTATTTCCTCTTGATTAGAGTCATAATTAAATTCGTAGAAATACTCCCTAAGTGATGTTGTGACCTTTTCAGTATATCCATCAGGAAGCTTATGATGAGAATATTATTGATGACATTATGTTTAATTACCTGATTAAGGTAGCATCTGCTAGATTTCTCCATTGCTAGGGTATTTTTTGCTCTCCCTACATTTTTCTCCAAGCATTAAGTAGCTTATCTGAGAGAAGAGCCCAGGATGTCTTGGTAGAGGTGAGGGAAGTGAGATGGGGAAGAAAAGGCAGTCAACAGAGGGTGCATAGCTAAGCCAGTTAACACTAGTGGGCAACCAAACCTAATTTCACTGGGGAACTCAAGCCAATGTAGGACTCACAGCTCAGTGTTATTTCACAAAGTAGGTAAGAAATCTGGCCACCCCTTGGTGACAAGTACAACTAACTGCTTGATCTCCTTAAGCTGTTTCTCAGGAGCATGTATGAAGTACTATATCCCAGGACAACCCACCCAAAGGAAGAAAGGAGAAGAATTTACCCTTTAAAGCTACCGTATCTCATTGGTAAAAAGTTTGCCTCATGGTGTATTAACTCCCTCAGACTTCCTGGTTGTGCATGGGCTTCAGGTGGGTCCTACAGGTTCTCATACTTCCAAGGCAAGAGGGAACCCAGGGGTGGGAGCAAGAGGCATCTAGCATGACTAGGAAGTAAGGGACCGGTGGTGGTGCCTCTGTACATTCACTCAACTCATACATATTTAGTTGACCTAATAATGGCAGCTGGGGTAGAAAAGTGGTCAAGGGCCTCAGAGACTGACGAGGCCAAGAAGATTTGAGGTGCTGCATAAGATATGCGTGATAAATTAGGATTCTACTCTTGTTTAGCAAATATGCTCATACATATATACACATAAAACATACATACATAAACTCAATCTTTTTTTAAAAAAGAGTTACCTGGGGATCCCTGGGTGGCTCAGCGGTTTAGCGCCTGCCTTCGGCCCAGGGCGTGGATCCTGGAGTCTTGGGATCGAGTCCCACGTTGGGCTCCCTGCATGGAGCCTGCTTCTCCCTCTGCTTGTGTCTCTGCCTCTCTCTGTGTCTCTCATGAATAAATAAATAAAATCTTAAAAAAAATAAAAATAAAAAAGAGTACCTGTTGCGGTTGGTGATCCAGCCAAATTTTACTTCCATATTTTTTGATAAATGTTTAAAGCTTTCTACAGTAAAGATATTTTAATTTCATAATGGGAAAATGGTCGTGGGCAGTTTTAAAAGGAAGATAGCTGTTTTTCAAAGTAGTAACTGGCAAAAAAAAAAAAAAAAAAGAATGATTCCATGTTTTACTTTTTATAGGGCAGAGATGAAGTTATCCTTTTCTGTGATGAAAGGTTGACTCTTCTAAGATACTGTTTAGAAAAGTAGAAAGTTGCTTTTTAAGTGTGAGAAATATAACTCTTGCCTTATAAAATGAGTTTTTAAGAATTAAAAAATAAACTTAGTATCCTACGTTATGTATTTCATTCATCCATCCATCCATTCATTCATTTAATCACTCACCACTTTCCTCCCTGACCCATTACTATGAGCCAGGTACCATGCTACTCACTGGGGTGCCAAGAAGAATCAAGAATCTCCTGTCTTCTAGGGGGTTTCATTGGAGTGGGGAACATGGATATAATAGAGACAGCACTCACCAAATGCTTTCTTACATTTTCTAACCTCCATTGCAATTAAGCTGGGGCCTTGTGACAAGTTCTGTCCAGTGAACTGTGACCAGAAGTGATGCATATCACTTCTGGCCTAAGGCAGCTATGAACTGGTGTGACTTTTCCAACTCTTTCTCCCCACTGTAGTGGTGACCTTGGAGGTCACATATCTTAGATGTACAGCCACAGGATGGGCAGAGCCACCAGACTGCATTAGATCTTGCATGAAAGATGTAAACCTTTATTGTATTAAGTTATTCTTCCTCCTTTTTTTTATTGTTGTAAAATATACATACTTAAATTTCAATCACTTCAACTATTTTTTTTTTAAGATTTTATTTATTTGACAGAGAGAGAGAGAACACAATCAGGGTAAGTAACAGGAGAAGGAGAAGCAGGATCCCCGCCAAGCAGGAAGCCTGACGTGGGGCTCCATCCCAGGACCTGGGATCATGATCTGACCTGAAGGCAGACAATGCTTTACTGATTCAGCCACCCAGGTGCCCCAACTTCAACCATTTTTAAGTGTACAACTCAGTAGTATTAGGTATATTCCCAATGTATACCCCTTTATTTTAACAAATAAGTGGACAAGTGCTCATTTGAGACTTTGTAAATATCCTCCACAACTTTCTAGTATCCATTGGTGATTTTTACTGGATACTGTTATCACATCATTTTCTTTTAATTTATTTATTCGTGAGAGATGTAGAGAGAGAGGCAGAGACATAGGCAGAGGGAGAAGCAGGCCTCCTGAGCCATCCAAGTGTCCCACATCATTTTTTTTTTTAAATTTTTATTTATTTATGATAGTCACACACAGAGAGGCAGAGACACAGGCAGAGGGAGAAGCAGGCTCCATGCACTGGGAGCCCGATGTGGGATTCGATCCTGGGTCTCCAGGATTGCGCCCTGAGCCAAAGGCAGGCGCCAAACTGCTGCGCCACCCAGGGATCCCTTTTTTTAAAGATTTTATTTATTTATTCATGAGAGACACAGAGAGAGGCAGAGACATAGGCAGAGGGAGAAGCAGGCTCTCCACAGGGAGCCTGATGGGAGAGTCCATCCCAGGACCCCAGGATCATGACCTGAGCCAAAGGCAGCTGCTCAGCCATTGAACCACCCAGGTGCCCCTCACATTTTATTTATTTATTTATTTATTTATTTATTTATTTATTTATTTATTTAGAATTTTTAAAAAAGATTTATTTATTTATTCATGAGAGACACAGACTGAGAGAGAGGCAGAGACACAGGCAGAGGGAAAAACAGGTTTCTCCCAGGGAGCCCAAGGTGGGTCCCGATCCCAGATCCTGGGATCACGACCTGAACCGAAGGCAGCCGCCCAACCGCTGAGTCACCCAGGCATCACATCATTTTAATATGATAAATTTATGAGGTTGATTTTACTAATATTCCCCTTTAGAGATGAGGAAATTGGAGTGCAGAAAGTTTAAGTAATTGCCCAATTTAAATACCTGGTTGGGTGGAGCTGGATATTGATCAGCATTTTGACTGTAATATTCAAAGCATGCTTTATAGCAGTGATTGGCACACTATGGCTTGTGGACCGAATCTGCCACCTCTTTTTGTAATAAAATTTTATTGGGATACAACCATGTCCATTTGTTTATGTATTATCTATGGTTGCTTTCACATTAAAATGCCAGGGTTGTATAGTTGTGACAGAGACCATGTAGCCTGCAAAACCTAAAATATTTATCATCTGGCACTTGACAGAAAAAGTTGCTGACCTCTGCTTTATGTAATAGGTCTTTCTTTAAATTTTTTTTTTTAATTTTTATTTATTTATGATAGTCACACACAGAGAGAGAGAGAGGCAGAGACATAGGCAGAGGGAGAAGCAGGCTCTGTGCACCGGGAGCCCGACGTGGGATTCAATCCTGGGTCTCCAGGATCGTGCCCTGGGCCAAAGCCAGGTGCCAAACCGCTGCGCCACCCAGGGATCCCCCTAAATTTTTTATTTTAATTTTTATTAAAATAATACATGCACATATTTGGAGAATGAAATAGTGCTAAAAGTTTTATTTGGAAAAAGTAGATTCCTGCTACATTGTTCTCCACCCCAGTCCCACCCCTTGGAGACAGATCTGCTGTATTCTTTTTTTTTTTAAAGTAGGCTTCACACCCCGTGTGGATCTCATTTTGGGGCTCAAACTCAGGACCCTGAGATCAAGACCTGAGTTGAGATCAAGAGTTGGACACCTAACCGACTGAGCCAACCAGGCACCCCTGCTTCATTCTTTTAAGTGTTTTTTTCTGGCATTTATAGTTGCATTTTTTTTTTTTTAAAGATTTTTATTTATTCATGAGAGACACACAGAGGCAGAGGCAGAGACAGGCAGGCTCCCTGATGTGGGACTAGATTCCGGGACCTCAGGATCACAACCTGAACCAAAGGCAGACGCTTAACCACTGAGCTACCCAGGTGCCCTATAGTTGCATTCTAAATACCATCCTTATTCCACTATATCTTTTTGTAACAATTTTAAGTTTTTTTAAATTTTGTTTTGTTTTTTTGTTTTTTTTTTTTAGGTAATCTCTGTGCTTAATGTAGGGCTTGATCTCACAACCCTAGATCAAGAGTTGAGTGCTCTATCAGCTGAGTCAGGCAGGCACACAACCTGTTTTAACAGATTGTGTGTGTGTGTGTGTGTGTGTGTGTGTGTGTGTGTTCCAGTTTTTCCACATCCTCACTAACGTTGGTTATCCACTGTCTTTTATTGTAGCCATCCCTGTGTGTGTGAAGTGTTTTGTACTTTTTAAAAGTTTTTATTTAAATTCCAGTTAGTTAACATACAGTGTAATATATTTTTTTAAGATTATTTATTTATTCATAGAGACAGAGAGAGAGGCAGAGACACAGGCAGAGGGAGAAGCAGGCACCATGCAGAGAGCCTGATGTGGGACTCGATTCAGGGTCTCCAGGATCACGCCCTAGGCTGCAGGTGGCACTAAACCACTGCGCCACCAGGGCTGCCCCATACAGTGTAATATTAGTTTCAAGTGTGTAATATAGTGATTCTGTTTTAACAATTTAATTTTTTATTTTATTTTTTTAAAAGTTTATTTATTTATTTAAATAATTTCTACCCCTAGCATGGGGCTTGAACTCACGACCTCAAGATCAAGAGTCACATGCTCTTCAGACTGAGCCATCCAGGCATCCCCATTATAACAATTTTAGGCATTAATTATTGACTCACCTAGTTTAGGCCACTCTTCTACTTATTTGGTGCCAGATTAGAATAATTTATCATTCTTAGCTGAAATACAATGTTTTATGATCATTTTTTTTGTTTTATGATCATTTAAATAGTTGTTTGCATTTTCATCATATTTTAGAAAATTGAGACACCCTTAGCAATAGCTAACCTTTTAGTACTTCATGTGTGCATTCTTTTTTTTTTTTTTTTTTAAGATTTTGTTCATTCATGAGAGACAGAGAGAGAAAGGCAGAGACATAGGCAGAGGGAGAAGCAGCCTCCCCTCAGGGATCCCAATGTGGGACTTGATCCCTGAACTCCAGGATCACGCCCTGAGCTAAAGCAGAGCTTATCTGCTGAGCCATCTAGGCATCCCCATGTTGCACAATTCTAATGCAGTTTCATGCAATATGTTAATCTTGATAGAACCCCTAGGAAATGTAGGTATTATTATGTCCATTTTCTAGATGAGAGAACATCATTTGGTAGAGGTTATGTGATTTTTCCCGTGGTCAAGCACCTAGTGAATGATAGAGCCAGAAACTGACATTTAGAACTTGAGCCCCTAAATGCTGTATTGTAATGACACATGGAGCGTCCTGCCACTTGACATTCCCAGGTCTGAAGTTTTACTGTCTGCAAATAACCTGAAGACTACAGCTTGGAAGTTTGCTGAGGCACAGCTTTCTTTTTCCCTCAGAACTGTTTTATCTTTATTTTGCACACACCCACAGCCAGTTAGTTTGCACACACCTACTGAGTAATTTCATTTTACAAAAGGAGGCAGGAGTTGGGTGATACCAAGAAGAGTGACATGTAGAAAAGAACAGGAAGGCAAACGTGGGAAGCAAATAATTTTTAATTTTTTTAAAACACACCAAAGAATCATGCAGTGTTGCCAATAGTGGACGCAGGTATGCACATTCCTTTGCAACTGGTCCTGTGAAAGCAGCACCTTTCATTTCACCTTTTCTGTTTACCATGACCCCTGCGTTATCTTCAAAACAGAGAAATACACCAGCTTTTCTCCTGTAGGACTTTTGTTGTCCAGTTATCACTGCTGGACGTACCTTTTCTTTTTTCTTTTTTTTTCTTTTTCTTCTTTCACAGAGAGACAGACAGAGACACAGGCAGAGGGAGAATCGGGCTCCATGCAGGGAGCCTGAAGGGGGACTTGATCCTGGGTCTCCAGGATCACGTCCTGGGCCGAAGGCAGCACCAAACTGCTGAGCCACCCATGGTGCCCCTGTACCTTCTTTCTGAGCTCTGGTTTGTCATCTTCACTGTGGCCATCACCATATCACCCCCACCAGCAGCAGGAAGTCTGTTCAGTCCCTGATCCTCTTTGAGGAGATGATCTACAGATTTTTGGCTCCTGTGCTGAGCACAATTGATCACGGCTCCTACTGGAAGACCCAGGAAGTCCTAGAATTTTACACTGGAGGACCCACCATGTCCTTGTTTCTGGATCTTGAGTATTGGAAAGGGACAGAAAGGCTGGGCACAACACTGAATCCATCTGATCTGAGACAGGTGTAGGGGTAGTCAGGTAGTGGGTCAGCCAGTTGCAGGTGCTTCTTCTGAGGGTAATTCTGTTTTCTCATGGACTATATATTTACATAGTCTCAGTGTAATACATTGGCTCCTAAACTTGAGTTTGTGTTAGAATCACCTGGTAGGCTTGGGCAACCATTGACTTCTGGAGCTCACCTCTAGTTTCTGAGGTCCACAAGGTCTAGGGTAGGACTTGAGGATTTGCATTTCTGTTTTTTTTTTTTTTTTTTAAGATTTTATTTATTTATTCATAAGAGACAGAGAGGCAGAGAGAGAAGCAATTGTTATGCAAGGAGCCTAATGTGGGACTTGATCCTGAGACTCTGGGATCACACCCTGAGGCAAAGGCAGACACTCAGCCACTGAGCCACCCAGGGATCCTGAGGATTTGCATTTCTAATAAGCTCCCAGGTGATGCTGATGCTGCAAGAGACCTCACTGGTCTAATGCTTTATTCCTGAATGTTAGGGTCACCGTATTGCCTTCTCTTGCTCTTTATTTTTTTTTAAAGATTTTATGTATTTATTTATTTGAGAGAGAGACAGCATAAGGGGGAAAGGGAGAAGCAGAGGGAGAGGGAGAAGCAGACTCCTTGCTAAAGGGGAGCCTAGCCAGGGGCTGATGTGGGACTTGATTCCAGGACTTTAGGATCATGACCTGAAGGCAGATGCTAAACCAACTGAGCCACCCAGGTGCCCCTTCTCTTGCTCTTTAATTTTCCTGTCTATGAGTCTTCTACCAGCTAGCTTGTTAGGTCCTGGAAAGCAGATCAGTTATTGTGGCTTTTAGTTTTTTTGTTGTTTATGTATATTTTATTTATTTGAGAGAGAGAGCATGAGTGAACATGAATTGGGGGGAGGGGCGGAAGGAGAGGGAGAAGCAGACTCTGTATTGAGCAGGGAGCCAGCCAGGGGACTGTATCCCAGCATCCTGAGATCATGACCTGAGCTAAAGACAGACACTTCACTGACTGAGCCACCCAGGTACTCTTGGCTTATACTTCTTTTATGACCTCACTGAGGCCAAGGTCATGTTGCTCATATGATAGGTAGTAATCAGTTGGTTGGTTACTCTCCCTTGGTGTGTTTTGTAATTTTGACTTTTCCAATTATAAATATTACGGGTATACATTCTAATTATAAAAATCACCTTTAATAATACAATTGTCCTAGCAAAATTTTTATTGTGTATTTTATTGTGTATTTAAGTAGGCTATATACCCAGCATGAGGCTTGAACTCATGACCCTGAGATCAGGCTTCCCATGCTCTACTGACTCAGCCAGCCAGGTGCCCCAACTCTAGAAAAATTTTAACAAAGATGGAAGTGGACTCTAAAGGATCTTCAGTGATAGCTAAACACTGAGGAACTTAGTCTGATTGGGGCAGTGCTTATAAATAAAGTGTTAAGTAAATAAAAAAACTTGTTAGAATACTGCATATGGATGCTTTAATCTGATTTTAAGTGGAGGTTCTTGTTTTTTACCTTTACCATTCTTTGAGATCTTTTTTAATCTTCTGTTTTTATAGAGGTTACTCAAAATCAACATGTTTGGGGCTGAGGAAGCAGTTCTTGGAGGCCGTGGCAGCCATCCTTCTGCTGGTGGCAACTCTGTATTATGCTTTGGACAGGTAACTGTGTTTATCATACCTGGAAAGAATGAGGTTAAGTGAAAAGGTAGGAGAATGTAATTTGTAGAGCATTGTCATAGATGTAGAAGCTATTTATTGTCAGTGGTTTTCCTGTTAGGTGCCTTATTTTGCGAGTCTGATGAACTCTCAGGCCATTTTGGAACTTTGACATCAAAAGACAAATAGTACTGGAGATTACATTTAGATTTATATTTTGTTTATTTTTTTGGCTAGATTACATATTCATATGGTATAACACTCAAAATGAAACGTAGACTGTGAATGAAAAATCTCATTTATTTCCCCATCACTCCTGTTCACATTTCATCCAGTTCGTTTTATTGGAGGCATCCAAAGATTCCCATGTCATATTCTTTGTGGAGATAGTCTGTGCTTATCAAAGAGATTCTTGCTTTGTCCACTCAAATTCTGTCTTTACCAGAGATCTGTTGATGAAGATTTATTTCATTTAAATAGGGAAGGAAAAAATTACTAAGGGGACAAAAATCAAAACTAGTAGCAGTATATTTAGCTACATATACAGGGTGGGAAATTGTTGAAGCGGAGAAGAGGTATACAACTTTGGAGAGGACGGTGGGTCTCCCCTACTCCCTCGCAGGCATAAATGTCACACACAGACTCTGAAGCAGGAAGTTTCAGTTTACCAGTTGTGGCTTGAGGAAGTTTTGTAAGGATGGTAGTGACACCTAAGGCGATGCCTGTCTACATGTGGCCCTGTGACCCCTGGGAGTCCCCAAGACCTTTTCTGAGTCCATGAGGTCAAGAAGAGTTCCATAATAATACTAAAGTACTTCTTGCCTTTTCCTTTTCACACGAGTGAAGAGTGGGACTTGCCAGGCCATGGGCAGCCTGTTGTGATACTGCTAGGATGGCTGATGGAAGAAGGTGTGCCTTAAAGGTTTCTCAGTTTCAATTCCTAACATTGGTAGTTATAACCCACATAAACAAAAGCTCTTAGGGTCCTCAATACTTTTTGAGAGTGTAAAAGGGTCTGTAGACCAAAAAGTTGAAGATTTGCTGATGTAGGAATGGGAGAAATGTTAATTTAATTTTTCCTTTCTGAATTGCAGTATCAGTACACAGCAGAAGAGTACCAGGCCATCCAGAATGCTCTGAGGCAGAGGCTGGGCCCAGAATACATCAGTAGCCGCATGTCTGGAGGAGGCCAGAGGGTAGGAGAATTGATATGCTTGAAAAGTGGGTGCTCCTAATAGCTAGCTACTCAGATGATCTCAACAGCTCCCTCTCTGGGTCCTCATGGATTCAGGTCTCTTGCTCCCTGTTGCTAGATGTTCCCTCGTGTCTTTGGGAGAGGATGGGTTCCAGCCATCATTGTCATTTGAAGTGACCCAAGTCTTGTCTTGAGACTTCCATGCCTGCCTTCTTGGGATTTTTATACCATCTTTTAAAAATGTTTCTTTTGCCTTTTGCTTCTAAATTTAACTTCTGTGTATATTTTTGGTCTTCTGTAATATATGTCAACCTGAGACTTGTACTTTTTTGGAAATTGCTAAGTGAGTGGATATCTTTCCCCTCTGAGTCTAGTCCCTCCCCTGAGACAGAACATTAGTTCTAACTGGTTCCTTCTGGAAGATCTTTGAAATAAGTTCACTGAGAATTTCCCTGGAATGTTAAAGGGCAGTTTTGCCAAAAAAAAAACAAAAAACAAAAAAACAAACAAACAAAACAAAAAACAAAAAACAAAAACAAAAAAAACTGGTAAGGAATAAATTAAGTAAATTTTGATTCTTATTTAAATATGGCAAGGAATTTTAACAAGCTTTTTTTTTTTTTCTTTTTTTTTTTTTTTCTTCCCCTTAACTTTCTTTTTCCAGGTATGTTACATCGAGGGTCACAGGGTAATTAATTTGGCCAATGAAATGTTTGGTTATAATGGCTGGGCACACTCTATCACACAGCAGAATGTGGGTGAGTATATTTCCTGGCAATGGTGACTTCTTCATTTCCCTTACTTTTATACTAATTTCTGATGAGAGTATTTTGTGGGTGAGGATGTAGGGTAGGTATGTTTGGTTGGTAATAGGAAGAATATGGGTGAGGCACAGGGATCAGTATCCTCTTCAACTGGTTCTCTTTCCCACTCCTAGATTTTGTTGACCTTAACAATGGCAAGTTCTACGTGGGAGTCTGTGCATTTGTGAGAGTCCAGTTGAAGGTGAGGGTGATGGAATAGACCTGCTGCCTCCAAGGATTGGGTGGGTGGTAAGAGAATGAGCAGGTAGAGAATTCTCTGGACTGTAGCACAACCATGCTAGAGATCTAGGCTCAGAGCTGGGACTCAGCCAGTGTTCCTTACGATGGTGGTATCTAAAGATTCTTACTCATGTGGCCTCTAAATGAATTCTGAAAAACTCACATTTTCTTGCACATTTTAAGTTGACACCTGAAAGTTTTCACCATAAGTATAAATGAGATCCTCTGCGTTTCAAAAAGTTTGCGTTACACTGCTTTGCTTTTATGAAAGACCTATTTTCGCTTAACTGAAAGAAATCCGGAGAGGATTTTTCACTTTTTTTTTTTTTTTATTTTTTTTTTATTTATTTATGATAGTCACAGAGAGAGAGAGAGAGGCAGAGACACAGGCAGAGGGAGAAGCAGGCTCCATGCACTGGGAAATACACTGGAATGTGTATTTCAGACGGGTCTCCAGGATCGCGCCCCGGGCCAAAGGCAGGCGCCAAACCGCTGCGCCACCCAGGGATCCCTTCACTTTTACAATAAACGGCATACGCTGGCAGCAAGAGTGGCCCTGCCAGTCCATCCCTGGGAACTCCCCTCAGCATCTCGACATCAAGCTGCCAGAGCTTTGAACTGTATTTGCTTTATCTGGATTTATTGTTTGCATCTTTAGCAAGATGTGTCCTAAGGTGTCAGAAAAGCAAAACAAGTTATTTTCCAGATCTGGGAATGCTCAAAAATTTTTCCATATAAATTAATGGTAATTGCTTCTTTGCTTTACACCATTTTGGCTTAAGAAAGTTTTCATAAGAATGTTCTACTTTCAGATAGTGGGGTAAGCCTGTACTTGCAACGATATGTTTTTAGCATATTGTAGAATTTGACATCCTAAAATAAATGTTACATCTTTCTCTTTCTTTTTTTATTCTGGTATAATGAACATACAGTGCTATATTAGTGTCAGGTGTACAATGTAATGATTCAACACTTCTGTACATCTCTCATAGCTCCTCAGGATAAGTGTGTTCTTCATCCCTTTTAGTCCATGCATCTTTTTTTGTTACATCATTTTTAAATGAACCAATGGATTTTAAATATCATAAATGATTAAATACCGTCATCCACTTAAAACAATACATGAGCAAACTCTTCTCTAATCATGAGAAATTTTA
The DNA here is from genome assembly GCF_048418805.1 of Vulpes vulpes. Lineage (NCBI taxonomy): Eukaryota > Metazoa > Chordata > Mammalia > Carnivora > Canidae > Vulpes > Vulpes vulpes. The sequence goes on along the minus strand of NC_132787.1, from coordinate 42,372,818 downwards.
CATTGTTTCTTCTCAAACCCCTATTTCCCATATTGGCTTTTGTCCATATATACGTGTGCATGTATAAATATATGTGTGTGTATATGTATATGTATATATAAATAAAATGTATTATTTATAAATAAATATGTTTAGAATATATATATGTTTGGAGTATGTAATATATATGTTATATATATTCAGAACATTTTAATGAAACCTTAACATATTCCTCTGTGTGTGTATGTATGTGTATATAAAGGTAATTTTGGGGGGTAAATATTCAGTGATCTTAAGGCTCTAAATTATAAAAAAATTTTTCTGGATTGAGTTACCATTTACAGGTATTATTAACACACAATTGATCAGTCAGTTGTGTCTGTGAGGAGGACAAAATAACTACATCAAAATTTATATACTTAATAAAAATAAATTTTTGTGGAAAATGCATTTCTTAATGAGATGGATGAAGCTTTTTTTGTTGTTTTAAAGATTTTTTATTTATTTGAGACAGAGCGAGGGTGCACACATGAGCACGGGGGAGGGGCAGAAGGAGAGGGAGAAGCAGACTGGCAGCTGAGCAGGGAGCCGGATGTGGGACTCCATCCCAGGGCCCTGGGATCATGACCTGAGCTGAAGGCAGACGCTTAGCTGACTGAGCCACTCAGGCGTCCCATAGCTCTTTTTTCTTTTTGGGTAGTTTATATGTTCATAGTTTCATATTACTTTTTCTTAGATGTTCAGCATTAATTCTATTCTAACTTCTTATTTTTATAAATAGTACTGAAAAACCTGTTCATATAAACTGGGAATAGAGAGAGTTTTGTTACAGTGTCACTCATTTCTTTGAATAAGCTTTCTGAGTTATATCTCAAAAATCAGAGTGCTATCATCCAAAATTACATTTGGTTCTTTACCAGGTACTAACTTGATCAGGTGAACCTTCATTTTTGGCGAAAGCCAAGAAATGGATACCACCTGACCTGTGAGTTTTGCTATTCAGTCATTAGAATCTGTTAAATATAATATTTCATCTTTTCCTTTTGTTCACTGTCCCAGAGGTTTTTAGACCTTGGAGTAATGTACCTTAGGAAGATTTAGGGTAGGTTAGTTGTGTGCCTTTTTTATGTGAAAGAGGAAGAGGGAAGGGAAAATTGTCTCACACATTCCCAGGCAGATGAGGTCTAGGATGCAGTATTCAAAATGAGTTCTGTTACAGTTCTCGGTGCCCATGTGTCCTGAAGCAAGGTGCCTGGGTCCTCTTCGCCCAGTGTGAACGCTCTTGAGGGTGAGAAGAGCTGTGGAACCAGGGAGAGGCCTGCAGCTTTTCACGTTGGACTCTGAGCTCTTTTTCTACCTGTAGGATGGCTCGTATCACGAAGACGTGGGCTACGGTGTCAGCGAGGGCCTCAAGTCCAAAGCCTTGTCTTTGGAGAAGGCCCGGAAGGAGGCCGTGACTGATGGGCTGAAGCGGGCACTGAGGTAAGCGCAAGAGCTGGAGTCTAACCTGCTTCCGTTTGGCTCTGCTTTCAGAGCAGTTGTGATTTCTGTTCATTTGTTTAAAAGTTAAAATAACCCAAGTCTCACGTGTCTCCCTACCCCCATCAGCCCTGCCTCCACCTTCTCGTATTTCTCTCCTGCTTTGTTATGCCTATGTTTCCCTTCTTTGGGAACAGGTGTAGAATACCATGTTCTCTATTCTGTCCTTGATTTTACACACCCCCATCCCCGTCTTGAATCCTGAGACCTTTCCACACGAGTACAGAGATAGCTTTCCTATTCTGTCAGAACACCTGAACAGTTTCTCATTGTGTATGTACAACTTAGTTACATAGAACAGGTTTTGTTCAGTTTTACTTTTCTGGGGGTCATACATGGCCTTCGAGAATCAAAGTGAATTGAATCCCCAGAAAAACGTGTTTGAACATACATGAAAAACTTACAGTATTGTAACCTGTGCATGAGGCCAGATGTCTCAAGCAAAGTGCTTCAGTCATGGAGACAGATTGTGCTCTAAGCATGTGTCACCCACTGTTACTGGGGGAATTAGAACAGTCCTTAGAAAAAAAAAATCTCTGCTCCGGAATTAGTGCTTCATGGCAGGACGTAGCTAATGGTGTTTTCTTAGTCTTTTTGTACCCCCTGCCTCTTGTTGAGGGCAGAGACTGGCAACGGCTGTGCCCAGTGCTGTATTCTGAGAGCCTGATACAGTGTATGAACATGGCAGGTACTCAAGAAACATTTCTGAATGTATATTAGGGTCCATCTCCTTTGCCGCAGTTGGGAAGCACTGTGCACAAAGGTCGTAACTCTGTTCTCTGATATTTACATGTAATCATTCTCAATCTGTTGCACTCTTTTTTTCCTTATCCTTAGAAGTTTCGGGAATGCACTTGGAAATTGTATTCTGGATAAAGACTATCTGAGGTCACTAAATAAGCTTCCACGCCAGGTATGTTCGAAGTGGATGAATGGACTGCATCATAGGAAAGCTAGAGCCAGTTCCCTGGTGGCATGGGTTGAGTATTCCTGGAAGGAGAGAGAAGACAGGGAGACCCAACCCTTTCAAGGTCTGGAATGTGTATTTCAGACTTGTTAGACGACCAGAGGCAACACGAACCAATCACCTTATTTTCCAGCTGAAGGGATTGAAACCTAGAGAATCCGTGCCACTTGTTTTCTTCTCCACGGAGAACTGCGTTCAGGAATGGTCTGTGAAACCTCAAAAGGAGCACAGAGCCCCCTGCAGTACCCCTGTCATTCTTTAAAAACACTCAAAGAACCTCAGCTCTTCAATCTTGCTGCTCCTGCTGTTTAGGGGTCTAGAATCATGCATCCCTGGAGTCACTCTTGGCCAGGGCTGAGTCAGGCAGAGGAGCCTTCCTGTTGTCTGGGTGGAGTGGCTGCTGTCTCCAGGGTGGTCTCGAGGCCCCCTGCAGTGCTGCCGCCCAAGGCCGCAGTCCCGTACTTGTCCTGGAGGGGTTCTTCTTGTGGAGACGCTGACAGAGGGGGGTGGCACTTGGCATCTGTCAAAATGCCACACTTTCCCTTGTTAAAATCCTTTTCATATGTTACTGGACTCCACTTGCTTTATCTTGGTAAGGCTTTTTGCATCTGTGTTTATGAGGTATATTAGTCATGTTTTTTTTTTTCTTATGGTAAAACACCCATAACATAAAATTTAACATTTTAGCCATTTTTAAGTGTACAGTTCACTGATGAAACAGATTTCCAGAACTTTTTAGTCTTGAGATCCTGCAACTCTATACCCATAGGACAACTCCCCTTTCCCCCTTCTAACAGCCCCTGGTTATCACCATTCTACTTACTGTTACTATGAATTTGACTACTTTAGATGCCTCGTGTAAGTGAAATCATCCTGGTTTTTTACTTTTTTTGGTGACTTATTTCACTTAGCATAAAGTCCTCAAGTTTCATCTATGTTGAGCCTATGGCAGAATTATCTTCCTTTTTTTTGGTGCACTTGACTGGCTTATTAGTCAGTTGAGCACGCAGCTCTTAATCTCAGCTTGTAAATTTGAGCCCTGTGTTGGGTGTAGAGATTACTTACGCATAAAATCCTTTTTTAAAAAAAAGAATTACCTTCTTTTTTAAGGCTGAACAATATTCCACTGAATGTATACACTGCATTTTCTTTTTTTCTTTTCCATCAATGGACATTTGGGTGGCTTTCATCTCTTGATTTGGGAATAGTGCTGTTAGGAACATGGGTTTGCAAATACCTCTTCAAGATCCTGCTTTCAGTTATTTTGGATAAATATCTAGGTGGGATTGCTGGATCATATGGTAGGGTTTTATTTTATTTTATTTTATTTTATTTTATTTTATTTTATTTTATTTTTTATTTATTTATACATACATACATACATACATACATACATACATACACACACAGAGCTTGAGCTCATCTGAGCTCAAAACCTGAGCTGAGATCAAGAGTCATGCACATGGGACACCTGGGTGGCTAAGCCGTTGAGCCTTTGGCTCAGGGCGCGATCCCAGAATCCGGGATTGAGTCCCACATCGGGCTCCCTGCATGGAGCCTGTTTCTCCCTCTGCCTGTGTCTCTGCCTCTCTCTGTCTCTCATGAATAAATAAATAAAATCGTAAAAAAACAAAAAAAAGAGTCAGGCACTTAACCAAATGAGCCACCCAGACACCTTCATATGGTAGTTTTTTGAGGAACTTTGGCACTGTTTTCTATAACGGCCACATCATTTTATAGTTCAACCAACAGTGCACAAGTGTTCCAATTTCTTTGTATCTTCACCAACACTTTCATTTTCATTCACCAACACCAACATTTTCTGTGTTTTTTGATAGCAGCCATTCTAGTGGGTATGAAGTACTATCTTCTTGTGGGTTTGATTTACATTTCTCTGATGATGAGTTTCAATATTGAACATCTTTTCATATGCTTTTTGGCCATTTGTACATCATCTTTGGAAAAATGACTATTCAAGTTTCTTGCCCATTTTTTAAAATTTTTATTTATTTATTTATTTATTTTTTAAAAAAGTTTTTAATTATTTATTCATGAGAATGCACAGAGAGGAGAGAGAGAGAGAGAGAGAGAGAGAGGCAGAGACACAGGCAGAAGGAGAAGCAGGCTCCATGCAGGGAGCCCGACGTGGGACTCTATCCAGGGTCTCCAGAATCACACCCTGGGCTGCAGGCGGCGCTAAACTGCTGAGCCACCAGGGCTGCCCTTGCCCATTTTTTTTTAAATGGGCTATCTAGTTTTTTGTTACTGGGTTATAGGAATTCTGTATATATTCTGAACATTAACCCCTTTTCAGAGACAGGATTGCAAATTTTTCTATTTCATAGGTTGCATTTAAAGTATTTAAGTTTGACATTGTCCCATTTGTATATTTTTTGCTTTGGTTGCCTGTGGTTTTGGTGTCATATGTAAGAAATCATTGTCAAATCCAGTGTCCTGAAGCTTTTCCCCTAAATTTTCTTCTATGAGTTTTATGGTTTGAGGTCTTTAATCTGTCTTGAATTTATTTTTGTTTATGTTGTAAGACACAGGTCTAACTTCATTCTTTTGCATGTGGATATCCAGTTTTCCTAGCATCATTTGTTGAAAAGACTTTCCTTTTCCTCATTGAGTGGTCTTGGCACACCTGCTGATACTCACTTGATCATATATGCAAAGTTTTATGTCTGGATTCTCTATTCCATTGGACTGTGTGTCTTTATTTATGGCAGTATCATACCATTTTGATCACTGTATCTTTGCAGTATGTTTTGAAATCAGAAGGTATGAGTCCTTTAATTTTGTTCTTTTTCAATACTGTTTTCATTATTTGAAGTCTTTTGAGGTTCTATATGAAATTTTAGGGTGAATTTTTTTATGCAAATGATGCTATGAGAATTTGATAGGGTTTGTGTTGAATCAGTAGGTCTCTTAACCATGTCAAGTCTTCCAATTTATGAACATGGGATGTCTTTCCATTTATTTGTGGCTTCTTTAATTACTTTCAGCAGTGTTTTGTAGTTTTCTGTGTACAGGTCTTTCCCATTCTTGGTTAGGTTTATTCCTGAGTATTTTATTCTTTTTGATGCTATTATAAATGGATTGTTTTCTTCATTTTCTTTTTGGGTTGTTCATTACTAGTGTATAGACAGAACTAATTTTTGTGTATTGATTTTTGTATCCTTCAACTTTGCTGAATTTGTTTATTCTAACAATTTTTTTGTAGTTAGGTTTTTCTGCATATGAGATCATGTAATCTACATCTAGAGATACTTTTCTTTTCCACTTTGGATTCCTTTTATTTCTTTTTCTTGCTGAATTGCTCTGCCTAGGACTTCCAGTATGCTAAGTATAAGTTGTGAGAGTGGGCATCCTTGCCTCGTTCCTTATATTATAGAAAAGCTTTCAGTCTTTCACCATTGAGTATGATGTTAGCTGTGGGTTTTTCATATATGGCCTTTATTATGTTGAGGTATATTCCTTCTATTTCTAGTTTGTTGAATATTTTTATCATGAAAAGGTATTGAGTCTTAATTGAATGCTTTTTCTGCATTAATAGAGATTACCATGTACTTTTGTTCCTTCTTCGTGTTACTCTGGTAACATTGATTGATTTGTGGAGTTGAACCATCTTTGCCTTCTATGAATAAATCCCCCTTGGTTGTGGTATATAATTCTTTTAATGTGCTATTGAATTCAGTATGCTAGTATTCGGAGGGTCTTTTTTTTTTTTTTTTTTTAAAGATTTATTTATTTGTTTGAGAGAGAGAAAGAGTGCATATGCATGAGCCAGGAGAGGGGCAGAGGGAAAGAAGCAGACTCCTTGCTAAGCATGGAGTCCGATGATCTGGAGCTCAGTCCCATGACCCTGAGATCATGACCTGAGCTGAAATCAAGAGTCAGCCGCTTATCCATCTGGGCCACCCAGGTGCCCCCAGAGGATCTTTGTATCAATATTCATCAAGGATATTGTTCTATAGTTATATTGTTCTATAGTTTTCTCACAGTCTTTTTTTTTTCCCCCTTCTTGTAGTGTCATTGGTTTTGTTTTGTTTTGGTTTTATTAAGTTTCTTATTTTAGTTCCAGTCTAGTTAATACGCAGTGTTATATTAGTTTCAGGGGTATGATATAGTCGATTCAACAATTCTGTATATTACTCAGTGCTCATCATGATCAATGTTTGTAGTGTCATTGTTTGACTTTGGTCTTACAAAATGAATTGGAAATGTTCCTCTGCTTTAGCTTTTGGAAGAGTTTGAGTACTGGTGTTAATTCTTTAAATGTTTGGTAGAATTGTCCCACGAAGCCATCTAGTTCTGGGCTTTGTTGTTGGTAGGTTTTGGACTAGTGATTTAATCTCTTAACTAGTTACTGATCTCTTCAGGTGTTGACTTCTTCATGTTTAAGTCTGGGAAGGTTGTATGTTTCTAGGAATTTGTCCATTTCTTCTAGGTTATCTGATTTGTTGTATTATAATCTTATTTCTGTGGCATTTGTTATAATGTCCCTACTTTCTGATTTTAGTTATTTGAGTCTTCTCCCTTTTTTTTCTTAGTTAATCTAGCTAAGGGTTTCTCAATTTTGTTGATCTTTTAAAAAAATTAAAAAAAACTAACTCTTGGTTTTGTTTTGTTTCTTTTCTTTAAGATTTATTTATTTATTTATTTATGATAGAGAGAGAGAGAGAGAGAGAGACAGGCAGAGACACAGGAGAAGGGAGAAGCAGGTTCCATGCCAGGAGCCCGACGTGGGACTTGATCCCGGGATTCCAGGATCGCGCCCCAGGCCAAAGGCAGGCGCCAAACAGCTGAGCCACCCAGGGATCCCCTAATTCTTAGTTTTGTCAATTTTTTGTCTATTGCTTTTCTATTCTGTAGGTCATGTATCTCTGCTCAAGCTTTATTTCATTTTACCACTAGCTTATGTCAGCTATAAACTTTTCTGTTAGCACTGCTTTTGCTGCAAACCATAAGTTTTGATATGTTGTGTTTCATTTTCATTGTCTCAAGATATTTTCTAACTTCCCCTGTGACTTGTTCTTTGACCCACTGGTTAAGAGTGTACTGTTTAATTTACACATGTTTGTGGATTTTCCACTTTTTTCTTCTGCTATTGATTTCTGGTTTCATTCCACTGTGATCAGTAAGCATACTTTTGTATGATTTCTGTATTCTTCAACTGGTTAAGACTTGTTTTGTTGCCTAACATGTGGTCTCTCCTAGAGAATATTTCATGTATATTGAGAAGAATTTATATTCTGTTTTTGGATAGTATTGGGTATAAGTCAGTTAGGTCCAGCTGGCTTTATAATGTTCAATTCCTCTATTTCCTTATTGATCTCCTATTTGGTTATTCTACCCACTATTGGAAGTACAATTTGACAACTCCTACTATTATTGTATTGTGTTGCTATTTATTTCTCCTTCCAGTTCTGTCAGTTTTCTTTATGTGTTTAGGAGCTCTGGTGTTTGGTACACAAAGATTTATAATTGTTATACCTATTCGGTGAATTGACCCTTTAATCGTTATATAATGTCCTCCTTTGTCTCTTGTAACAGTTTTTGACTTAAAGTCTGTTTTGTCTGGTATTAGTATAACCTGCCTTGCTCTTTTTTTGTATCAGTTATATGGAATATCTTTTTTCATCCTTTCACCTTTACCATGTGTCCTTAGATATAAAGTGAGTCTCTCATAAGAAGCATATAGTTGTATCTTGTTTTTTTTTTAAATCTGACTAGCCAATCTGTCACTTGATTGGGGTGTTTAATCCATTTACATTTGAAGTATTGATAGGGAAGGCCTTACTATTGCCATTTTATTGTTTTCTGTATTTTGTAGCTTTTTTGTTCCTCCTTTCCCTCTTACTGCCTTCATTTGTGTTCTGTTGACTTTTGGGTAGTGACATGATTTGATTCCCTTCTTATTTCCTTTTGTGTATATTCTATAGCTATTTCCCTGTGGTTATCATTGCAACTTTTTTTATTTTATTTTATTTTATTTTATTTTATTTTATTTATTTATTTATTTATTTATTTATTTATTTATAATTTTTATTTATTTATGATAGTCACACACAGAGAGAGAGGCAGAGACACAGGCAGAGGGAGAAGCAGGCTCCATGCACCGGGAGCCCGATGTGGGATTCGATCCCGGGTCTCCAGGATCGCGCCCTGGGCCAAAGGCAGGTGCCAAACCGCTGCGCCACCCAGGGATCCCATCATTGCAATTTTAAAACATCTTAAAGTTGTAGCATTCTAACTTGATAAGTTCAGTTGCATACAACAACTCTATTCCTTTACAACTCCACCCTTGTTCCACTATATCTCATTGGTGTTACATCCTTATATATTGTATACCCCGTATCCGAGATTTGCTGTTATAAAAACTGTAATTTTTTTTAATTGTAATTGTTTTTAAAAATTCTATATTCATGGAGCACCTGGGTGGCTCAGTGGTTGAGTGTCTGCCTTTGGCTCAGGTCATGATCCTGGGGTCTTGGGATCGAGTTCTGCATCGGGCTCCCTACGGGGAGCCTGCTTCTCCCTCTGCCTGTGTCTCTGCCTCTCTCTGTGTGTCTCTCATGAATGGAAAGAAAAATTCTGTGCATCAAAAGTACAATAATATAGGCTACTATATTTATGTCTGTATTTACCTTTACTGGAGAATTTATTATTTTCATATAGCTTTGTGTTGGTGTCTAGCATCCTTTTGTTTCAGTTTGAAGAACTCCTTTTACCATTTCTTGCAGAGCAGGTCTAGTAGAAATGAACTCCCTCTGCTTTTGTTTTTATAATAGTCTTAATTTCTCTATTTTTGAAAGATAGTTTTGCTGGATACAGTATTCTTGACTGAGTCTTTTTCTTTCAGCACTTTGAATATTTCATCCCACTCTGTTCTGGCCAATAAGGAGAAACCTAATAATCTTATGGAGGCTCTCTTGTATGTGATACTTTGTTTTTCTCTTGCTGCTTTCAAGATTTCTTTTTGTCTTTGACTTTTTAAAAATTGAGATATAATTGAATATAACATTATTTTAGTTTTAGGATACAGCATAACTTGATATTTGATAGATTATTAAATTATCAACATAATAAGTCTAGATAACATCCGTCACCATACCTAGTTACAGTTTTTTTTAAATGATAACTTTTAAGATTTACTGTTTTAGCAATTTTCAAATACACAGTATTATTAACTTTAGACACTATGCTGTGCATTATATTCCCATGACTTATTTTATAACTGGAAGTTTGTGCTTTTTCACACACCCTCCCACCTCCTATTTTGCCTGCCACCTGCCTGTTCCTGGCAACTACCGATCTGTTCTCTGTACCTATGAGCTCCCTCTCCCCCTTGAGATTCCACATGTAAGTGAGATGATACGGTGTTTGTCTTTCTCTGTCTCACTTCAGTAGCATAATGCCCTCAAGGTGCATCCACATTGTGGAAAATAGTAAGAATTCCTTCTTCTTTATGGCTGAATAATATTCCAATGTATATTTATTACATTTTCTTTATCCATTCATCCATGGTTGGACACTTAGGTTATTTCCATACCTTGGCTATTGTAAATAATGCTGCAGTGGACATGGGGTGCAGATATCTTTCTGAGTAAGTATTTTTGTTTTCTTTGGATAAATACCCAGAAGTGGAATTGATGGATCACATGGTAGTTCTATTTTTAATTATTTGAGGACCCTCCATACTGTTTTCCACAGTGGCTATACCAGTTTGTATTCCCACCAGCAGTGCATAAGGGTTCATCTTTCTCTACATCCTTGCCAACGCTTTTTTTTTTTTTTTTTTTTTTTTATAATTGCCATTTTGACAGGTGTGAAGTGGTATCTCATTTTGGTTTTGATTTGTCTTTCCCTGATGATTGGTGATGTTGAGCATCCTTTCAAACATCTGTTGACCATCTGTGTATCTTTGGAAAAATGTCCATTTTTAAAAAAGAAATTATTTAGGTGGTTTTTTTTTTTTTTTTTTTTTTTTGCTATTGAGTTGTGAGTTCTTTACATATTTTGGAATTAACTCCCTATCATTTACAAATATTTCATCCCATTCACTAGGTTACTTTCTCATGTTTATAGTTTCTGTTGCTCTGCAGAAGCATTTTAGTTTGATGTAGTCACACTTGTTTATTTTTGCTTTTGTTGGCTTTGCTTTGGTGTCAGATCCAAAAAGTCATCACCAAAACCAATATTAAGGGCTTATCTCCTGTGTTTTCTTCTAGGAGTTTTATGGTTTCAAGTCTTACACTCAAGTCTGTCTTCATTTTGAGTATATTTCTGCATTGTGTCAGATAGTGGTCTAGTTTCATTCGTTAGCATATACTGTCCAGTTTTCCCAACATTTATTTATTGAAGAGATTGTCCTTTCTACATTGTACATTCTTGGCTTCTTTGTCATAAATTTGCTGATTTATGGGTTATTTCTGAGCTCTCTATTCTGTTCCATTATTCTAGGTGTCTGTATTTATGTCAGTACCACACTGTTTTGATTACAATAGCTTTTTAATACAGTTTGAAATCAGGTAGCAGGATGCCTTCAGCTTTGTTCTCAAGTTGGCTTCAACTATTTGGGGTCTTTTGTGATTCATGACAAATTTAATATTGTTTGTTCTATTTCTGTAGAAAATGCCATTGGAATTTTGATAGGAATTGTCCTGAATCTATAGATTGTTTTGGTTTGTTTGGACATTCTGTATTAATTCTTCCAGTCTGTAGCATGGAATATGTTTCTATTTATTCTTCAGTTTCTTTCATCAGTGTCTTACAGTTTTCACTGTACAGGTATTTTACCTCCTTGGTTCATTTGTTGCTAAAAGTGTTTTATTCTTTTTGTTGAAATTATAAGTGGATTTGTTAATTTCTCTTTCTGGTAGTCTGTTATTAATGTACTGTCTCTGACTTCTGGCAGTTTGATTATAATGTGCCTTGGTGTGTGCCTCTTTGGGTTTATCCTAGAAGTAGTTTTTTGAGCTTCTTGAATTTATCCTTCCTTTTCCTCAGATTTTGGCCATTATTTCTTTAGATAATCTTTCTGCCCCTTTCTCTTTTTCTTCTTCTGAGACTCTTTTAGTATACAGTGTGACAGGTGTCCTATAGGCCCCGTAGGCTCTGTCATGTTTCTTCATTCTTTTTTTGTTTCTCTGATGAGATGATTTCAAATAACCTGTTTCCATGTTGCTGATTCTTTCTTCTGTGAGATCAAGTCTGCTGTAAAACCCCTCTAGTGAATTTTCCAGCTGTTATTATATTTAAAAATTTTTTATATTGTTAGCTGCTTTTTTATAGCTTTTTAAAAAATATTTATTTATTTATTTATTTATTTATTTATTTATTTATTTATTTATTATTTATGATAGACACAGAGAGAGAAATAGAGAGAGAGAGAGGCAGAGACACAGGAGGAGGGAGAAGCAGGCTCCATGCCAGGAGCCCGATGCGGGACTCGATCCTGGGACTCCAGGATCGTGCCCTGGGCCAAAAGGCAGGTGCCAAACCACTGAGCCACCCAGGTACCCCTATGACAGTTATTTTGTTAATATTCTTCTCATGGTATTCATGCATCACTGTCCTGGTTTCATTTAGCTATCTGTGTTCTCTCTTACTGATTGAGCATCTTTATGACAGTTATTTTATTTTATTTATGTATTTTAAAGATTTTATTTATTTGACAGAGAGAGCACAAGCAGTAGGAGCTGGAGGGAGAGGGAGAAGCAGACTCCCGGCTGAGCAGGGAGCCCAATATGGGGCTCAATCTCAGGACTCTGGGATCATGACCTGAGCCAAAGGCAGACACCCTACCAACTGAGCCACCCAGGTACCCCTGTGACAGTTATTTTAAATTTGTTGTTAGCTCATAGATTGTGGTTTTTTTAAGGTCAGTTTTGGAGTTTCATTTTGTTCCTTTGGGCCACGTTTCCCTTTTTTTTTTTTTTTTTTTTTTTTTTTTTTTTGAGAAAATAGCCATCTGTCCCAGTCTTTATGTATTGGTTTGGTGCAGGGGAAGACCTTCACCAGTCAGCCCAGCTAGAGGTTCTACTACTGCTCAAACCTTTTGTGATTCCCCTCTTCCTGGCCTCTCACTTTGTAACTGTAGCTCTAATGTGTTCTGGTGCTCATCTCTGTTTTTAGGGCTTTCAAACTCTGCTGACCCCATCAGCATGCTGAGTCAGGTGAGACAAAAACCAATGCCTTGGGCAACCCCCAGACAAACCACAACACTGGATGCACAGTTTACTCTTTGTTTCTATCCCAGGGGAAGAGCCCAGGATGGGAAGTATTGCTGGTTGTATTGCTCTGTGCTGGGTCAGGGCAGGGGCAGAGGCACGAGTGGGCATGCAAAATGCCATGAATTTTCCTACCTCTTTTGTTGGAATCTTGTCTTGGTTTTATGCTGGCCTGAGTCCTATAGCTTCTCAGCTGGTCACTGGAGTGCTCACAAAGGTACTCTAGTCTGTATGTTGTTAACTCAGTGTCTATAGGAGAAGGGGTGGGGACCTTGGAGCTTCAGAGTCTACCATTCTGTTAACATCCTTCTCCTTTTCTTTTTCACTTTTATTTTTTTTAAGATTTTAAAAAATGAAGTGCAACATATACACAGAAAACTACGTAATTCATAATGTCACAGCCTGATGAATTTTTAGAAGTGAACAGAGCTATTTATCTCTCAGATAAGAAAATTACCATTACCAGCACCCCCCAGCACCATATGCCCCCTCTCATTCACTACTTGACTTCTTTGAAAAGTAACTATTGTCCTGATGTCCTTATTCTGACTTTTATTTAGCCTAATAGATTTTTTTTCTTTCTTTCTTTTTTTTAAAAAATAATCTCTACACTCAGTGTGGGGCTCAAACTCACAACCCTGAGATAAAGAGTTGGATGCTGTACCGACTGAGTCAGCCAGGTGCACCAGCCTTGTAGATTTTTTTTCTTGTTTTAGAACTTTATGTAAATGAAATTGTACTTTATAAAAATTGATTGTGCTTGCTTCGGCAGCACATGTACTATAAAAATTGATTGAAGTATGAAAATGTACCTATAAACATGTAGAAAAGTATACGCATCATAAACGTTCAGCTTGATGAAGACATCCACTTAACTAGCATCTAAATCAAGATAAAACATTACCAGTGTCCTAGAAGTCGCAATAGTGTCCCTTGCAGTCACTGCCAAGTCGTCCTCCCCTTCTCTTCACTACTAAGCAACTAAGAAACCACTTTTAGCAACATAGATTAGTGTAGACTCTTTGTACTTCTGGGAACCAAACAGTATGAACTGTTTTGTGTTTGGCTTTCATTTGGTGTTAGTTCTCACAGATGGTGAGATGCAGGAATGGCCCCAGGTTGGGAGATTGCCTGTGGCCTTGGCTAGCATCTTACATCTGTGCTTTGCCGGTTTTCCTCTTCCTGTGTTTTGAAGGACACTGAGCTGTGCCATAGCAGCCTGAGGCTTCTTCAGTGGTATGGGGTATTTTAGGGGGAGATCCTGGAAGAAAGGGCTGGGAAAGGGCAGGCCTCCAAAAAGACTATGTGTGATCATTTCCATGAAAAAGAAAAAGTCCACAGCATCAGACAGATCCAGCTGCCAAGGATTCAAATTAGAGCTTACAGACCATTTGCCTTGAATCATAAAGTAAGATCCCTTTTTATCAAAACTTGATTAATACAGAACGATGTAAAGTAAAAAATAGTTTTACTTCTTCTCTTGTAATTAAAAATATTAGTTGAAGTGTGGATCCTTTGTCTCAGCTTTTTTAAATTTAATTTATTCATGAGAGACATAGAGACAGAGACACAGGCAGAGGGAGAAGCAGGCTGCATGCAAGGAGCCTGATGTGGGACTCGAACCCGGGAATCTGGGATCACGCCCTGACCCAAATGCAGGCATTCAAACGCTGAGCCCACCCAGGTGTCCCCTTTGTCTCAGCTTCTGAAGACCAAGAGGGGTGACGGATGAGGACTGTCAGATACTGCTCTCCAGGAACCCAGGTAGTCAGGCTGGGACAAGGGAGGGAAGTGCAGCTGGAGGGTTATTTACCCCCTCTCTTCCCTTAGTTGCCTCTTGAAGTGGATTTAACCAAAGCCAAGAGACAAGATTTTGAACCATCTGTGGAACAAGCAAGATATAGCAGCTGCCGGCAGAACGTGGTCCTGGGACCCCCCAAAGCACAGGAGGTGACCTCCCCTTGCAGACTGAGCCGCTCAGAGGATCCCCCCTGTGTGGTGCAGGAAGAGAAGGCTGGCAGCTCCCGGTGAGGCCACGGTTCCCAGTTTCCTCCCTTTCCACTCTTCCTCCTCAGGTGGTCCAAGGGACCTTCGTTCTTTACCCACTGAGCCGGCCAGTTGGTCTGTGCACAACCCCAGAAGTTGCACATGGGTTACTCCCTTAGCTCAGGACCTCACGCCTGCCTTGTGGCTCTTGTGCTGCAGGAGCCTGACTTCTGCCATGGAGAGCGATACCACGTACCAACGGAAGCTCCGGCAGAAACAGCTGCAGCAGAAGTTCCGGGAAGAGATGGAGAAACAGCAGCAAGTCCAACTACTTGCCTCGTCAGTTGAAAAGAAGAATCTGGGTGTGTGAGAAGGACGGGAGTGGAGGCGGTGGGGAGCTGTCCCAAGGGGCCTGCCCGACCCCCGGCCAGCGGGAACCCCATGGCACTTGCCCCAGGTTCCACGCAGGAGAGGAGTCTAGGTGATTGAGAGAACAAAGTCCCATTTTAGAAGACATTGCTCTGTTTTAAGGGAAGGCAACAGGCCTTGACATCATCTAGAACTAGATACTGCAGCGGATAGAACTTTTCTCCCTTCCAGGTACCGTGGCCACCTCTGCTAGGAGGCCTAAGTGGTCTGCAAATATCAGGCAGAATTCCTGGAAGGTAATGCTTCATCCTAGGCTTTGGTTTACTCGAGTCTAGACTCCGTGGTACTGGGACAGATTCCTGGGGAGTCTTGCCTGGAGAATAGAAACAAAGGGCTTATCTCAGACCAATGGGATCTTTGTCTAGCTTCTCCCGAAGAATTATAATGATTCAGAGGACCTTCTTCGGGTTAACTCATTAGTATTCCCCTCAGCACCGACAGGCTTAAATTAATGTAGGGGGAAAACACATCTTACTGTGCTGGGGACGTTCTTAATCTATTATTCTGGACCTGGAGCTTCCGACCACTGCAGAAACTCCTGGTGGGGAAGGGTGTGCGGAGTGTCCCCACCCTGACCACACAACCAGAGCCACTGTTGTTTTTTTTTTTTCTTTATTTATTTATGATAGTCACACACACACAGAGAGAGAGAGAGAGAGAGAGGCAGAGACGCAGGCAGAGGGAGAAGCAGGCTCCATGCACCGGGAGCCCGACGTGGGATTCGATCTCGGGTCTCCAGGATTGTGCCCTGGGCCAAAGGCAGGCCCCAAACCGCTGCGCCACCCAGGGATCCCCTGGAGCCACTGTTTCTATTGGTTTTACATACTGAATTTCTGCTTAAGATTTTTTTGGAACAAGGGTTATAGCTTTAAAAAGTAAAAAAATGGACCAGAGAGCTTCTCACAACCCCTCTATTTTATATGCTGCTTAAGGAGAAATGAACCCCAGTTTGGTGAGAAGAAAAAAAGAATACAGTCTTTCTGATCTCTTATAGATCTGCAGGTAGGGACGGGCAGTCAGGAAGCTTGACTTGGCTGCTGGCTGTGCCAGGAGCCGGTGTAACTCTAGGCGGCTTTGCACTTCTGAGGCTCTCCTGCAGTTCACTGATTGTGTGTATTTGTCTCGCTCCTTGCTCCTCGCTCGCTGCTTGCGTGGGAACTGTAGCAGCACCGCCAGCACCTCCTCTGAGGCAGAGCACTCCTGTGATTGCTGTTTCGGAGCCAGCCACGGACAATGACTTCCTTACAGGTAAGAGCCACGTGAATGACAGTGAGTACCTACGAAATGCACCTTTGGTTGTCACTAACACATTTTGTTTTTTAATTTTTATTTATTCATTTATTTTTGTCACTAATACATTTTAAAAGAGGCATAAAAATCCTCATTTTTATCTGTTTTATGGCCCCGAAGGTTTTGGGACAAAAGAAGACCCATAACTGGCTGATGGCAGTTCTGCTAGCACACAGCTCCTCTGTTGTCCTAAGAGAAGCTCTGCTGTACTTTTGGGTGGGGGACAGAGCAGTCCCAGAATCTGTCATAGTCCACTTGTGACGTGGAATTTCCTATTTGTGTGAGAATGCTTGTTTGATTCTGCATTTCCCATGATCCTGGTCCTCACAGACAGCCTTGGAATGTGGGATGTGGGTCTAGAAGCAGGCGAGAGTGATACCAAGGCCTTGTGTAAACCAGAGCCCCTCCAGATCCCTGACACCACAGTCCTGAAGAACCAGGTGGTGACCTGGAACCTCTGCCAGCAGAATCCACAAGCAAAGTCTGGACCCTTGCACGGCATCAACCAAGATGTCACAGGTAGTAATGTGTTTAGGGACAAAAATGGAAAGAACTTGGGTTTAATTCTATGCATTTTAGAGGAAGAATGCCATTTCATTTTAAGAAGTTGGGTGGTATGCTGGAGGAACAGCAGTCTGAGAAAATGAAAGATGACTGGCTTATGAGCCAGAACCTTTCTTTTGCAGTCCTGACCAGAGCTGTAGCCCGTGTAACCCTTGCTTGCAGTAGGGAGCTTACATGACAGAATGGAGAGCTTCTCCATTGCGTTTGGTTATTGTAACTTGGTTTAGTGTTAATAGAGTGATCTGCCCTAATAGTTTTCACTCTTAGCCTTTTAGTTTATGTTAGGGTTTTTAACTAACATCAGAAATTATTCATGGTCAGTTTATTCCTCATTTGAAAATCACAGCAGCCATATATATGTATGAATAAAATTATATATATTTAATTTTATTTATTTATTCATGAGAGATACAGAGAGAGGCAGAGACACAGGCAGAGGGAGAAACAGGCTCCATGCAGGGAGCATGACGTGGGACTCGATCCCAGGACTCTGGGATCATGCCCTGAGCCAAAGGGAGATGCTCAACCACTGAGCCACCCAGGGATCCCCACAGCAACCATATTTAAATGATTTTTTCTTCCACAGGAAACTGTGATATCTATAGGAAGAACCAGGACTTGAAGAAAAGGAAATTGGATCCATCCTGAGGCTTAGGTCACATCCTTGGACTTTGTCACAAAGGGACTTTCTAAAGC
This sequence comes from Vulpes vulpes, assembly GCF_048418805.1. NCBI lineage: Eukaryota > Metazoa > Chordata > Mammalia > Carnivora > Canidae > Vulpes > Vulpes vulpes. The sequence continues at coordinate 42,355,133 of NC_132787.1, read as the reverse complement.
TACTTTTTGGTCATAATATTGTTCATCATTCCTAGGGAATGAGCTTATTTCCAAGGATTTACCTTGCTTCATTCTGACCTTAACCCAGAAGATCTATTGGAGCCTTCTGCAGATAAAGCTGAGCAGTGAGAAGACAAGTGCTTTAAGAAAGCTCGTCACACACCGCAGGAGGAGGCGTGGAGATTAAAATCCTTTTATTTGGCTCTTGATGTTCTTCACTGTTTATTCCTAAGCTACTTACTGTGTTAATATGGATAGAAATTTTAGGGATCCTCAGTGGCTTCCTGCATTCAAGCAATATAAGCTATACTACTAAGTACCTGCAACTGCCTCCACAAAATTATTGTAATGTCTGCCTCCTTTCACTTTGGGTGGGGCTCACTGTTTAGCGTTGTCCACACCATATTGCGTATCCTTCTGAGAACAAAAGCTACAGTGTTTTACTACTTTGCAGCAATCCAGGTTACGTTTTTCATCTGTGATACCATCTCTGATTTACAGGTTCACGGTGGCACTATCCTGCAGTTTTTTCCTAATGGAGGAAATAACCTAAGAAGACCAAAGAAAAGGCATTTTAAGAAAGCAAAATAAATTACTTTGTAACAAAAAATGTGAATAGGTGTTTGTATTTCTCCTTTTTAGGTGGGAGATAGAACTCAACGTAAATGGATTTTTCCCAGTTTCAGACGTTCATAATTCTACCCCCAGCCAATAATGAGTTTACAAGTTTACTTTTTAAGATGCATCTTGGGCAGCTGTGCCTTTTACCTAATCTTCAAGCTGTGGCTTTTATTAATTTTTGGATCACAGATCCATTTGTGGGAAGCTATGGACCCGAGGCAAGGTACTTTTTAAAGATTTTATTTTTTCATGAGACACAGCAGAGACACAGGTAGAGGGAGAAGCAGGCTCTGTGCTGGGAGCCTGATGTGGGGCTCTGTCCCAGGACCGCAGGATCATGACCTGAGCTGAACGCAGATGCTTAACCGCTGAGCCCCCAGGTGCCCCCCAAAGCAAGGAACTCTTGAAGTACAAGGCAGCAGCCAGCCATTTCTATTTCTATGGAAGATGAAGAGGCCATAGCTTACCCTGATTTCTCCTTTATCTTACCAACTTAATTAATGGACTTGGTCATATGTTCATCTTTTGGTTCTGACCATTTTTTTCAGAAAAAAAATCTCTCCCTTGTCTCAAGCATAATCTTAGTTTAGTTCAGATCTGCTTTAAAGTCCCCAGAGTGAGGAATCCAGTTATAAACTGTACACAACTCAAAACATGAGCTAACAAGATCATGAGAAAGGAAATTTTCTGGAAATGAAACCCCACAGCTCAACAAAAGCAAGTTTGGTTTATTTGAATGGTTTCATTAAATAAGTCTACAAAGGTAACAAACTGAAGCACAGAGCGCAATCTTACAAGAAGCGCAACACCCAGAGTTAGTGCAAAATGTACAATTAACGGCTGCTGAGAAACCCCCACGGTTTGAATTCAGTTTATTTGTTTTTTAAACAGTGTACATTGTTAAATAATGTAAGGAAAACATTTATAAGCCAGAAAAGATTTTTGTAATGTGGAAAAAGATACTCAAAGTGTACTATTAACACAAAAATAATTTAAACAGTTCAGTAGCACTAGTTCATTCCTCTAGGCTTCAGTTACTTCATCCACAGGAGGGGAAAAAAAAATCAACAGTAAATAAAACCAGTTCTTATTTTTTGTGTGTAAGTGAAGAGATCTCAAAATTAAACCAAAATAACAAAAAATAATGTGCTGCATTTGGTTCCCTCGTTCCTCTGGTAGAAAGTATGGTTTCATTCATCTTAGGTGGTCTGTTTCTCATTTACTTGGCACCTTCTTTGTTCTATCCTTACTCTTACCATCTCCCCAAGGATCTTAAGCAGAGAATAAATAAGTAAACAACCTTGAAGCAGGGCTTGGAACCCCTGTCCTTTTCATTTCTACTTTGCTAAACCTTCGGCTTTTGTTTGCATCTTTGGGACCTAGGTTAACTTACTAAAGAAAACTGGGCCCGCGAAGGAACAACAGCTTAGGACAGCCAACCAGGCTCCCCTTCTGGTGATTCCTGGGATGTGCCGTTGAGGTGGGTAAGAGATTGGAAACATGTTAATTTCCCAACTCAAGAGTCAAGAGAAGAAGCACCCAAAAAATCAGGAGTCCTAGCTTCTTTCTCCATCTTTGGAGATAATAGATATCCCAAACATAGCCAATTAGAGTATTTTCTGAAAGCTCTGAAAATAACAGAACTGCCCATTACGACTAGGCATAGCACTAAATAATACTGGTTGGTTGCAGTTACTGAAGGGGAGTAGTTATATCAGAATGTGAGAATATCAGTTGCAATTCTAGAAACAGGTGGCATGACAGATTTAAGATCCTGCAACCATGTGGACATCACAGAGGAAATGAGTAGGAATAAGCACTCTTTCTTAAAATGCTCAATTCAGATGTGGGTCCACTTTCCATAAAATACAGTACCCCAAGCTGAGAAATGCAGGATACATTTGCAACAAGAGGAAAGCAATCCAAAGTTCTTAGAGCAACTTTCTCCATCTGTGACTTTTCCAATCAACGTTTCCCAACTTAAAAACTAGCCCCCACCCCCTTCCCTTTATATTCAGCCATTTCCACTAGGTGTTGTCTGTCCAAACCTGGCTTGAGTAAGTAAGGCTCATGGCACCTGCAGGCCAGGCAGCACATATTTTCCTGACAAGTTTGTTCTCTCGTTCTTAGTCTTTCTTTTTCTTTATCACAACCACCCTTAATCTTTTAAATTGCTCAATTTTGTTACCACACCCCTCCTTACTGTTCCTGAAACAGAACTTTCTGCTTTCAACCACTGATGTCAACTTAACTTCTCACCCTGCTCATCTTACACCTGCTCTAGACAAAATTGAATGACTTAAAAAAAAAAAAATACTCTTTCAGTTTCCCTTTGGCATAATCCTCTGCTGGGGTCACATGGACCTAATATCCTTCCATACGCCCTCTGCTGATCTGGGGTCTGATGAGAAGTTGGTGCTAATGGCAGAAGCAGTAGAGTCCAAGGCACTAAAATATCCAGCCAGCAATACTGGGAGAACAGAAGTATTCAAGTACAGTAATTTATACAATCTTACATTCACATTTATTTATCTACTACAATGGAAATACAAAGGAAAAAGCTAAAGTGTCTCAATAAGTAAAGGACAGAGCTTGCTTTTTTTGCAACTTTTTAAACCTTTCATATCTTACTCTTAAAACTACTGTTGTCCAACAACATTTATATATCACAGTGTTTCCACATCAAAACTGATGGCAAAGTTACATGTCCGCAGGGGACTTAATTTTTTTCCTAATTGCTAATGCTGCAGTCAAAGCTGCTAATATCATTTGCTTAAAGCACTAATGACCTATCATAAGAAAGGGTTGAAACCTCAGTCCCCTGGTGTTTTTCAACTGGTTCTAAAGCAAAAAGAAAGAACCAAAGAAGAAACAGAAAAAAAAAGGGGGAGGGGAAACAGGGTAGGAGAGACTCCCAATAGTTTTTTTTTTTTTTTGTCTTGTGGTTTAGATTCTTGAGGAAATAAGGGATTTGGGGTAGGTACCAAAATTAAGAGCTCCACCCACTTGAAAATACTGATGGGTTTGGTTTTACACTGAGCTCTCTCATAGTTTTCTGATAAATGATTCTCTTTTCTAGCCCTCACTATTGGGTGTAGAGAAATAGGAAAGCATGGTTTGAAGCTGCCCCATCACAAGAAAGCTGCTCTTTCCTTCTTGTTCCACTCCAATAAATGGTGAAGGGGAGGGAGAGTCTCAATTCTGAGGGCTCTAAGCGGTATTAAAAAACATTCCTTTCTGGCAAGAAATAACCAGTTAAATGCAGCACTAGTAGTTAGTATATAGGCTACTTTCCCATCCCCCCCCCCCCACCCCTCAGCATTCCATCTCCTGCCCCCAAATCTACTCAGTTAAAGTCTCTAGGTCTAAGTGGTCCGCAGGTTGGAACCTGGGGGGTTGCTGATGGATTTCTGCAAATTGCTGATGTTGAAATTCTGTAAGGAGGCAGTTCCCACAGGCTGGAACTGGCCAAGTGGCTGTGGTGCCGGGCCACCTGTCCCACTCCACTGAGTGCCAAAGGGGGGAGCTGGAAAACCGTACTGCTGTGGGGGGCACATAGACTTGGTGAAGTGACCTAGAGAGGTAGCTGATGCTGCAGAGATGGGGGCAGAAGCACCCAGATTTGAGGTCATGGAGATGCACAGCTGACCAGGTGCGGAGAACTTTCTTGCCATTCCAGGGCCCTGAAAAGAAAACAGCTACATGTAAAGTTTGGTGTGGGTATAACTCAAAGGTGAAATGGGTGGTACTGAAATCTAATTCTAGAATCAGGGCTGTTCAAATCTTATAGAGTATAGTGAAACCCGAACCATACCTTTTTAAAATATGTGTATGCAATTAAGGGTGGTGAAAGAAAAGGGGAGAAAAAAAAAAAACGAGTTGACACCTAGGGATTCAAAAACAGAGTAACTGGATGATTTTGTTTTTTCTAAAAGTGTTTAAATTTATTAGCTACAGAAGGCTATGGCATGAAATGCTAAGCACTAGCTAGGCAGTTGATATCACCTCTGATTCAGATGTGTGCTAAGTGATACTCTGCTGGTCAGCAAATGACAAAAAGGGAAGACTTGCCTCATAATTCATGTGTCCTTTGCTTCCTCTTCTGCCTGAGAGATTCATGGCATCTCGGGCCCAATTGTCTACCAACTTGTGTAGGTCATCTGTGAATGTGCCCTTCCTACTGGATGTCATGGCAGGAGGCTGAGCTGGGGCAGCTTGGCTGTTCACTGTTCCCCCGACAGTGTTTGTGCTGCTGGTCCCTAAAATTAGAGGAAGCAACAGAATACAACCATTAAAAGGAGTTTGGGTTAGAACTTCAGGAAGAGGGAAAACTTCACAGGATGACAAATGGCAAGCCACTGAATGATGAGAGGATAAGCTGAGAAGGCATGCAAGAAGGGAAGGTCCCATAGGTTTGTTTAGCCATGTTTGGGCAGGGCAGGGTAATAAAAACAGATTCTCTTTAGGAGCTGCGGATGAGGCTAAATAACTCCGGATAATGGTAGGGCACAAAGGGGAGGGACCTCTTTCAGCCCATTCACATGGTATCAGTACTGAAACTTACTTTCAGTACCCTATTCCCAGCATCCTGTTGATGAAGGAGGTGCGTTAAGGTTATTGAGGCTCTAGACTGCTGCAGAATGCAGGGTAAAAGAGGATTTCTAGAGCCCCGAGGCAGGATTAAAAGTAGGAGTTAAAGGGATACAAAGGTAGATGCTTGGCCCAGAAAAGATGAGGTTCTGAAACCATGTGGATATTGTGCCACAGTCTTTAGCCATTCTTTAACAGAAAGAGGTGACAGGAGAGATAGCATGCTCTGTTCAAAACCTTTTTCACCTGGACCCATATACACAAATTTGTAAACATAAACTTGGGAGGAATGGAAGCTTCAACCTCTCCCAATTGCCTATGAGTTAAGAACCAAGATTACTCCTGAGGAAGGTTCTCTGTCGTATGCCTGAATCACTCAACTCCAGGAAGACATGGTTTTCCTGAAGATGACCTCAGTTTCAACTGGTTCGTGGATTCTCACTAACACATCCCTCACCCCCCAAAGAGCAAGCACTTGCATGTGGAAGCAACAGGAACATTCAGCTGAGGTAGGAGAGCAAAAGGAAGGAGGAAGCTTTGAGGTTATGATGAAGGAATTCTATTTCTATGGTTTGATGAGAAAGGAAGAAGGGGTCTGTGTCCTGCCTGATTTCGGCTCTGCTGGAGGGCACACTGAAGATTATTCGAAGAGGCAAGTTTTAGGGAAGAGGGAAAGAAAAGTCATGATCTTGTTTTCTTCCCTCACCCCCCACTTTCTTACCAGATCTCACATTTGCTGCAGAATAAATAAAAGCTTCTAAGATAAGTTGTCAGCCACTAGGCCTTCAGATATCTAAGTAATGCTCAGGGGCTAAATAAATGCATACATATTCCTGCTTTCCAGGTCCAAGCGGCACCAGAGCATAGCAGCATGCCCAAAGCAACTCTGCCATTTAAAAGCCCTTTATAATCCATTGCTGGTCTCAAGTCAAGTTTAAACCCCACCACCCTGGGAATGGCACACACAAGCATGTCTGTAGTAGAGTGAGCTAATTCTGAGGTGAAGCTGCAGAGTGAGGAAGGTCACATGCTTCTTACCCTCAAGGCAAGACATGGATCTACTACAGTGTATATTTAGCTTACTTTTTATGCCCACTGGAACCACGAGGGGTAGCTATTGCACATACAGCGTAAAGGAAGAGTAAGTTCCCCTAAGGTATGGGAAACCCAAGTGGAAAAGGATAAGAGCACAGGAAACAGCCTTCCTCGAAAAGCAAGAGAGACAGTGGTGGGGGAAGTACAGAGCAGGAAGCGCAAGCAATGAGTGTGGCAGTCATGATAGTGATAAAATCCAGAGAGCAAGCATATCACATGCATGAGGACTATTTTCCTGTTTGAATAATAATTGCTTGGTAAGCTTGATGATGAGTGAGACAATCAAAATGAAAACCGGAAACAATCACATGTGAGCAGAACTGTCAAAAGCCAAATACAAGAAGCTCGGTAGAGGCGAACACTGCTTATTCACAAAGAGCTCATGCTGGGAGTCACATCTCTCTAGTCTCCTGCCAGTCGCCTCTGATGCTGTGAGGCTCCTTTACATCCACATTTCATTTTTCATTTTAATCTGTCTTACACTCTACTGGATTCTCAAGTAGGGTTTATACACCCAAGGTGGCAGGGGTCAATCACATAGTTAACCTTCTTACTCTGGCTTCTGCAGACTTTCTCATTAAAGAAGGAAACAAACACACTCCTCTCTGACTGGAAATTAACGCCTGGAAAAAGGTGACTTGACTATGAAAGCTAGGAGAACGGATGGCACGTTTAGTCCACCTTAGTAGTAAATGGTTTAAGAACACTGCTTGTAAATGCAGATATTTCTGAGACTGCTGCTTGCCTTCCAGAGAGTTATACTGAATAATCTTGAAACCTTTCTGAGTTCTGCTGCAAAGCTCTAAGAGGTAGTGTTTTACTACCTCAAATCCATTTTTAAATTTTCTCCTGGCATAAGACATTTCCCTGACCCCACACCACCAGATCCTAGCCACAATACCTTACTCTGAGTCATACGTAGCTCATTGCCCAGTATCGCAAATACGTGTGTTTTCTGATTGGCCCTGTAGGGGGCCTGTTGGGCAGTGGAACTATCTGCACATTAAGAAGCCACCAGTCTAAGAACCCAAACTCTAGTAAGTAGTGTTTCTCTCTTCACCAACCTAGCAGACATCTCCCACTATGACGTGCATATATGGACTTTTCTACATTTTGATCAGTGCTGATCTCCCAGCAGGTAGAACAGTGGCCGGCACGTATCTGTTGACTAAAGAACTCTCCTCAAGGAGCCAGGCATCCCCAATCTCTATATATATATCATGGGCATTATCAATCCATAATTGTCACAAAGCCAGGCTCACAGGGGGTCATCTTGTGAGAGAAGACTATGAGGTGATTTCTTAATCTGCCAGTAGTCAGCAATTAAGCATGTTGAAAAGTATCTTAGATAAGGGTGCAGAATTAGACAGATGGAAGTCGGGAATGAGGACGTTGTGAAGCTTCAGGGTTCCAAGAACTCATGGATAACAGGCTTTGCAATCAAGGACCAAAAGTAAGAGAAAGAAAAGATAATTACTACAGAGCTGGTTGCAAGGACAGACTTTTTTCACCATCTTCCCTGAAGCACAAAGAGAGAGCAACATGTTAAAGATAAAGAAACATCAGTGTAAAATACTTAGAATCTCCAAACAGCACACAAAGTCCCAGCAAGAGAAAGCAGAATGCGAGACAGACTGGTGGTACCCGGGAGCCGCTGCCACAGGTAAAGTTCTATGGGACATAGATCTTACTGGCTGTTAGCCTTCACATGGTTGTCTGATGGCTGACAGCTGAGCTTCCACATCCAATCTTTGTATCTAAGAGTGCTTGGCACTGAGATTCTGGGATGGGGGAGGAACTCCAACACAGTCTCTCAGGTCTTACTGCTTGAATTTCAAATACTCAAGCAGTCTTTCCACTGACCCCGTCCCACTTTCTATTTCTCCTGCTGGGTTGTTAAAAAGCACTTAATTAAATGCATTAGTAATTCTACTCCAGTAGACTGACAGGAACACTATTACAGTTTTGAGTATATTTAAATTGGCTAATATATTTCCAAATCCTAGATATACACACTAATCCCTTCCCCTCCAGAAAAATCCTTAAAAGTATGTGGAAAATAAGCAACTTTTAAACATAAATAAAGCATTAAGCCAAGCCGTGCTTCCAAACCGGAATCTATTTTGAGAGCACAGAATAACGCATCCAAAACTAGAAAGACCCCACGCCTGTTACGTATGTTTTCTCTTCCATATTTGCTTTAAATCTGCCTCTTGCAATTTGTTCACCAAGGCTTAAAAGATGTATAATCAAGTGCCTTCAACAGATGTAAGGCTTCTCTTTTTAGACCCAAAAGGAAGTAAGATTTAATATCTCTAACATTTGATGTTACAAGTGTGCCACCACCTACCTTTAAGAGTATGTGAGAATTTAATTAATTAATTAATCTGAAGTGTAGCTCTCACGTTACGCTTCACAAAAAAGCCTTGGTTCTCTTTCTTCCCTCTCAGACATCTCAGGCTATATGATATAGGCCTGACATGTTATATACCACTTTACAACACTTGTCTCCTACGTGTCTTTTCACTTTGCCAGCTGGACATAGAAATTAAATGCTTATTTAAGTGTCAAGGTGCTAATAACATATCTGGTCCAGCCTGGTCTAACCTGTAAAGTTATCAATCTCAGTACCCAAAAACCACACATGCTTTGGAAAACTGCCACACTGGATAACACCGTCCACCTCTCTTGTTTAAAAGTCCTGGGCTGGTGATATGTGAGGCCCGAGAACCTCTGGACCATACTCAGAAACAATGATGACTTTTGCACATGCATTTAAAAAGCACTTCAATAACCACATCAGAAGTTTGAGGCCTTAACAAAGAAGGTCTTTAACCAAACTCTAACAGGTTTTCTACCTGAGCCTTATTTTTGTTTTTTTAATTTTTTATTTCAATATACATTTATTGACCATCTACTATGTGGCAGGCAGGCACTGGCTAATTAGAAGGAAATGATGTGTGCTTCCCAATGCTGCCCGTGTCTGTGCACACCACCTTACTTGATTTGTACAAGAGCCCTAGGAGATAGGCATCATCTTCATTTCACATATGGGAAAGACAGGCTGGGGAAGTTGGGTGATCTGCCATTGTACCTTACTTTTAAGAAGAGAGCAGAGAAATCCTAGATATTATGTTAAAAAAGACCATTTTCATTGGCAAGTGCTGGGCTTTGGTCCTTAAAAAAATTAATGCTTAATCAGAGTAACTATACTGAAACCCTTTTTGAACTACCGATTTTATGGAGTTAGAGGGTGAGGGGGGAAGTGAAAGGATCCAATGAAGAGACTCTAACATCATTTCAACTGATAGGCTTAACTGAGAAGAAAAATAATTTCAATCTACTCTGAAAAAGAATAAAAAATAGGGTGTAATTCTCCCCTGCTGCCAGGATCAAAGTACATCAGTGGTCAAGACGCGCTCTGTCACTTCTAATGCCAGAGACAAGGGGGGCGTACATGACTATGGACTTCAGTCTTCATTTATTCCAAATGGCCCAGCAGTCTCTATAGCATAGCCATCTTTTCTACTCTCTGTCATGGATCTATGAAGAAGCACTTCTACCTGAAAATTATTTTGAAGTTTATGGAAACCTAATTATTATCTCTATATTTTTTATCATAATTAACAAAGAGACCCAAACTTCTGAGGTTAATAGTTCAGCCAAGCCACTGAGTAGATGATATACAAAGAGACAATGAAAATGGACTGCATGAAACATCAGATCCAAGCAGCAGAAAAACAAGGACAAGGAAGGAGTAAAGGTGTTACACACAAAGAGCCAAGCAGGGCGTACTCAGAAATCGGGTCCTCCTGCCACCAGGTTTGAATGTCACCTGCTCAGATGCACAGTTAAACTTCGCACAGCCTGTGAGAGGGGAAAAACAGGGAAGAACAGAGAGAGAAGAGACAGAACACAACTACAAGATGTTAGAAACTTGAGGCCGGAGTGGTGAAATGCGCTAAGATGGCACACAGAAGAACAAGTTTCCAGGAAAAGGTTAGATATCTAGGCCAGGAAATAGGTCTCAATTCCCACCCTCTGCCAAATGCTGAAGCTCTTCCCAGTGGGAATAATGCCAGCTAGCTTGCGGTCCTAGTGAACAAGTACACTCCTCTTATGAAGAGACAGTCTCATCTTTATTTTGTTAAAATTATTTTTATTTTATTATTTTTTAAAGATTTTATTTGTTTATTCAGGAGGGACACGAGAGAGAGAGAGAGAGAGAGAGAGAGAGAGAGAGAGAGAGGCAGAGAGAGAAGCAGGCTCCATGCAGGTAGCCTGACGTGGGACTCGATCCCGGGTCTCCAGGGTCACACCCTGGGCTGAAGGTGGCGCTATAACCGCTGAGCCACCCATGCTGCCCTGATCTCATCTTTAATTTCCGTTATATTGTGGCAAAAGCACCTATGCGAGTTACCTGTAACTTCTCTTACTCTTTTCCACCCAGATGATACCTAAGTCCTTCCAGTTCTCGTTCTACTATTGCTAGCAGCTCTTTCCTCGACAGGAAAGTTCTGAATGATCATTAGTAAATAAAACTATATTTAGGAAGTAGATTACAGATACTTGTACGGCTATTTATCTTAGTATGCTACTCCCATACTTAAAAGTTTAAAAAATCTGCACTGGCTAAGCAAATGTATTAGCTCTTCAGAAACTGCTACAACTCCTTCAATTTTGGTTCAGGAAATTTCAGTCTAGTATTAAAGCATATGTTCCAATCCCAAATGAGTTATTAATTTGATTAAAGTCCTCACGTAAGTCACAAATGCAACTTTTTGCTGTAATCCTTTGAAAAAGGCAATTTCATCTGATAGAAGCAATGAACTCACCTAATCTAATCATTGCCCAACTGCCCCTTCCAGCTCAGAATCTGTAGGTATACAACAAATAGGTTGTGTTCTGGCCAGCTGGTTTTCCAACTGACCTTAACAATAGGTTACTCTTCAGGCTTTTGTGGCAGGTATGATAGCTTCTCCGTTTTAATGTTTTTAGAAGATGATGGTTGCTTTGATTGCCTACCTTGACCTGGAGCAGAAAGGCTTGGGACTGAAATGGCACCATCACTGGTAAAGGCTGAGTAGAGGTTGTCACTGGAGGGAGATGGCTTAAGGGGCTGTAACAGCTGATTTGGCCCAGTCTCAGGGATGTTGCCAGGAGGGTGGAGGGTCTGCTGAGCGTGCAAAACTGAAGCAGCACTCTGACCAGACAGGTTACCTGTCAAAAGATAAAGCGGCATGAAGAAACATGTACAGCTTTCCCAACACCCTAAATGGCACTATTCTTATTCCTATAATGTGTCCCATTAAGTGACTAATCACAGGTCAGAAGCTATAACTGATGAAAGAACAAAAAGCCTCCCTCATGGGAGGGGAAGTGAGAGAATCAACAGGCAATAGGGCCAGAGATAGCTTTAGATATCCGAGATGGTACCCAAGTGTCATCTGGATGGAACATGAAGAGGGTATGACCGAATTCCACAATTGCTTTCCTAAATCCTATTATAAAACACTGAGTCAGAGCACAACATCAATAGGCTTGATGGGCAGTCTTTGCTTAGTCTTTATTCTTAGCATGTGTCAGATCAAGTAAAAAGTGGTGTCAAGGGATCCCTGGGTGGCGCAGCGGTTTGGCGCCTGCTTTTGGCCCAGGGCGCGATCCTGGAGACCCGGGATCGAATCCCACATCGGGCTCCCGGTGCGTGGAGCCTGCTTCTCCCTCTGCCTGTGTCTCTGCCTCTCTCTCTCTCTCTCTGTATGACTATCATAAGTAAATAAATAAATAAAATTAAAAAAAAAAAAGTGGTGTCAAAATAGACACAAGTGACTACAGAGTAATGCAAATTTAAAATTTGTGGCAGGTGGCTTTTAGTTTCTAATCAATTGTCTTTAAATTGACAAACGTGTCTGTTTCCTACTAACTGGTGGAATAGAAGGCCACTCAAAAAGTCAAAATTGGGGTAAGGATCTAAATTAGCTAATATCCCTTATAATCATAATCACATTTCCACTACTGAATTGGTTCTAATATACTAGAGAAAAAGTCTGGGTTTCTGAAAGCTTCCAGAGAATGGAAAGCTGCTATGAAATTTGAACTGTTTTCCAACATATTTATATTAGATCTGGAGAGCAAATATGGGTACAAGCTTATTTCAGTTTTTTTTTTTAACTTTTCAACTATTTTTTTTTTTTAAGATTTTATTTATTCATGAGAGATACAGAAGAGAGAGAGAGGCAGAGACAGAGGCAGAGGGAGAAGCAGGCTCCATGCAGGGAGCCCGATATAGGACTCGATCCCAAGACCCGAGGATCATGCCCTGAGCCAAAGGCAGATGCTCAACCCCTGAGCTACCCAGGTGCCCCTACTTTTCAACTAATTATCTGTTAACATCACAATTTCACCAAAGGGTAAAAATTCTATCACAATTAAAATAGACAAACTATAGTTCATTATAAGATATTGTGATTTAACTATTTTTTTATTACAACCACAAACAAGTTTTTTTCTTTCTTTCTTTCTTTTTTTTTTTTTTTTAAGATTTTACTTATTTATTCATAGAGATGGGGGGGGGGGGCAGAGGCACAGGCAGAGGGAGAAGCAGGCTCCATGCAGGGAGCCCGATGTGGGACTCGATTCAGGGTCCCCAGGATCAAACCCCGGGCTGCAGGTGGCACTAAACCGCTGCGCCACCGGGGCTCCCTGTTTTTTTATTTCAATACAGAAATAAAAACTTGAATCAAGAAAATTACTACCTGTGACATATATGAAATTTACATTCCTCCTAGCTGCAATGATGAATAATTCATGCATTGAAAAGAAAAATCTACCTGAACTTTACTAAAATAGAGTACAGTTGCTTATGAGTTTGGTGAAATGTGAATTATATGAGTAACCAGGCATTGCTACATTGTTTATCCTTTAGAACAACTGTAAGTGGCTACCAGTAGAGAGTCATATGGATCACAATGGAATAAGGCATTGTACTCACCCAGTCTACTTTCATAGACTCAACAAAAGAGATACTATAAACATAGGGAGTAGAAAAGTCAAGGAAGCAAGAATATTAGGAAAGTCGAACTCCTTTGAAATTTAACAAAAACAACAAATGTTCATATGTTACATATAGAGTTGGAGACAGAAAAAGAAATGGGACAGCCAAAGCTGACCTGGACCATGGCTTTTTACCTGAAAGCTGGGGACTTTTATTCCCCAAGGAACTGCTGCGACTAGACTTGCTGCCTTTGCTTTTAGTGGGTCGCCTTCTTCTCCCTGAAAGAGGAGCAGCTGGGGGGATAATGACAGCAGGGGGAACCTTTCCCAGTTTGGTATACAAAGATTCAATTTCATGCTTCTGGCGACTCTGCAGGTCTTGAATCTCTTTAAGATGTCTATGAAAGATAACCAAACATAATTCAAAAACATTATCAACATTTTTGTTCAAATGAGATTTAATAACATATTCTTTAACCTCCATTCAAGTATTTACTCATTTATTTTTCCCCCAATATACTTAACCCAAGTTCTACTATCTTGAAATTCTAGTTTGTCATCTCATATTGTTGGCCTCCATTACCCAAGCCAAATTCCAATCAGCTCCTAACCAACAACAGATAGTTAATGATGTGTTAGGAGAAAAGGTTTCCTGACTTTTGAGACTACACACAGAAGTACTGAATTTGCTACTCTGATCCAGTTTATCAACTATGATCTATAAAACCTGCCCACATAATCTATATCCCAGTGCCATTACTGGATTCATTTGGTAGACTAGTAAGTAGATTAATAATGATAAAGAGTACTATTAACAAAAACAACCATATAATAACAAAAGGTAAAGAAGTAGAAATGCTATGGGTCCTTATAAGAGACCTAATGAGAACATTCAGATAACTAGCTTTTGCTTACCACTCTCTCTTGAAAAGAAATGAGGTATAAGCATTTTGCTTGAAAAAACACTAATCTAGGCACCAGTAGCTAGGTCTTAATACAGTTCTGCCATTATTCTTTCATAGAAGAAAATAGACTTACTTTTCTCGTAGTCTTCGCAGCTCTAATTTTAAATCTTCATCTTCAATATCTGACTCATTGTCACTACTCATGTAAGAGGAGTTGAATGAATTACTAAGGCTTTGACTTAGATTCTGGATAGGCAGGCTCTTTGAGCTCAGCTGATGGGGGGAGTGTGGACTACCTGAACCATCATCCACATCCCTGCTCAGGAAGGCAGCCTCCAGGTCAGAAGATGGTCCGTTCAGATGTGAAGGGTCTGACAGTTCAGGCTTTTCTTTCTTTGGTATCACAGCTGGAAGAACACCTTGTTCCAAATCCATAAAAGGAGGAGACGCTATTGGTCCCTCTTTCTTTGCCTCAATGAGCTTGTCTTCAGTTCTTGACACAGAGAAACGACCTACTTTGTTTGCTGTAGTTGTCACCTGAAAACGTCCAACCTTGGTAGGCTGCCCAGTTTCTGACTTTGCTTCTGAGGCAGGAGTTTTGTGGGCACTATCTGGCATATCTGATGAGATGCCAGGGATGGTTATCCCATTAGGCTCTGTCTTCACCAGGGTACTTTCTGGACTACTACTTGATAGCACTGAGGACTCTGAAGTGCTGGATTCAAAATGAACAGACTTTCCATCTTCTAACTTATTTTTACCCTCCTTTTGAACATCATCCATTGCAACTGAAACCTGACAGAAAGAAACCAAAGTGAGGTTAAAAAACAAAGTCCCCAATAATCAATTTTTAAAATGGACCCCCCCTCAAAAAATTGAGGGGGGCCTGGCTGGCTCAGTCAGTAGAGCGTGTGACTATTGATCTCAGGATTGTGAGTTTGAGCTCCACACTGGATGTAGAGATTACTAACAAAATCTTTTTAAAAAGTGCATTACTTTGTTTCCCAGTGAATAGGCTGAGTATGTCTTTACTTAAGTCCCTCTATTTCCACTGTGAAAATAAATGGAATACCATTATAGAGAACAATATATCTGTACTGAGATGTACACATTAGATATATAGATTCTCAGTGGCTGGCAAAGCTTACTAAGTAAATAATTGCTTTCATATCTCATGTTATACACAGGACTTAGATTTATGTCTTTGTGGAAATATAATTAACAAGGAATGGAATCTTTTTTTTTTTTTTAAAGATTTTATTTATTTACTCATGAGAGACACACACACAGAGAGGCAGAGACACAGGCAGAGGGAGAAGCAGGCTCCATGCAGGGAGCCCGACATGGGACTCGATCCTGGGTCTCCAGGATCATGCACTGGGCTGAAGGCGGCGCTAAACCGCTGAGCCACCCGGGCTGCCCTAAGGAATGGAATCTTGAAGGTTGCTTGTGAATATAAAAACTACAAAGATTAAATCCAGTAAATGTTAAATGCCAGCTAAGCTTCAAGAATCAACACAACTAAATGGGACTATGAGGATCCACATCCTTATTCTAATTTGCCCATGTGTTATAAACTCAGCCCAGCTATAAACTCTCAGAACCTCAGTTTACAAACATCACCTACCAACCCCAACTCCCAGTGGTATCCTGAGAATAACTGGAAAGCAATTCTAAAAAGCAGTAAAAAAAGAAAGTAAGAAAAAGAAAAATTCACTTGTTGGATCAGCTGGGAAAATATAATGATATGGTATCACACTTGATGCTCAGTAAGTAGTTTCACTTCAGAAATTAATCCTAAAAAATTATCCTAAACACGCAAAGTATTTGTACATACAAAAATGTTTCCTGTTACTTTACTATGTTGGAAAAATTAGAAACAATGTAATGACTAACAATAGGAGAATGAGTTAGGTAAATAAAAAAGATGGGGCGAGGGAGCCACAAAATATCATTCAAAGAAGCAGCAGGGTCAACTGTAGATACACCCATGGCATAGAAAAATCAATGGAAGGGAACACAACCCTATAAAGTAATCCTGGATGGGGAAGGGAGGTGGTGGGGATGGGCAGATAGTTCATTGTTTCTCTACTAAGTATTCTATATTTTCTTTGAGATGTGTTATTATTATTTTTTAAAGTTTACTTATCTACTTATTTTTAGTAATTTCTTTGTCCAAAGTGGGGCTCGAACTCATGACCCCAAGACTAAGGCACATGCTCTTCCAACTGAGCCAGCCAGGCACCGTAGCATGTATTTTTTTTTTTTTTGCATGTATTATTTTTAAGAGGGGAAAATGACAAAGAGCTATAAAAAAGAAATATATCATTAAATTGGCAATTACGTCCCAAAGGTAAGTAATAATTTTATTATATACCTATTCACCCCAAAGAGGAATTCACGGCAAGGAAAAGTGGTTGTCTTACCTGAAATCTTCCCATCTTAAAAACACCAGTTCCTGAAGTAGTTGCTAGGACAGGACCTTCTGTGATCTGAGAAACTGAAGTAAGTACGTGGAGGAGAAAAAGAACTTAAATTACCATTTCTGTTTAGCTAGCTTCTTTTCCCTTTGGCCAGAAATACAGCAAAATAAAACTATGTGTCAGGTGAGGAAAATTGTTCAAGGCAGGGAAAATTTCCTTACCTCCTCTTCCCCTTAAGTTTTGTCCAACAACGGAAAAGTTATTATTTACTTTCCTACTAGATATCTCTAGTCTGAAAAATTATATTGTTTGTGAAACACTGTCAAAATCTGAAAATTAACCCTTTACTTTTCCTTATACCCATGTACAGCTGTTACGGTATTATTTGGAGGAATAAAACAGCTTCACAGCTTAACTACAACATAAAAGAGATACTACAAAAACTATGGTTAACAGGCAGTAAGAATTCAATTACTCATTCTTTAACTCAAAGATAGCTATAAATAAAAGAAAGGATGAGATTTTACCAAGGACATTAAAGACCCATTTTTTTGTTTTTTTAAAGATTCTATTCATTTGACAGAAAGAGAGAGAGAGAGAGAGAGAGAGAGAGAGAGAGAATGCACCCCTGCATGTGCAGGGGGAGCTGAAGGCAGAGGGAGAAGCAGGCTCCGTGAGGAGCAGGGAGCCTGATGCAGAGCTTTGATCCCAGGATCATGACCTGAGCCAAAGGTAGACCTTCAACTGACTTGAGTCACCCAGGGGCCCTAAAGACCCATTTTAAAATGAAAATCAACTATGATAAATTGGTTTAGGCAATACTTAGGCAAAATCCTAAAACAGCAAGTACAGGTATCAGAATTACTGTTAAGTAGTTTTGAGCAAATTTAAAGCCACCTAGGTCCCCCTCTCTAGGGACAATCATTTGTTTGAAGTTTTTTTTTCTGGAGATAATGTAGACCTATACCAGCATTTTCTTTATTTTGCAAAACTAATAAGTTGTGTTTTATATATACATATATATGTATACATATAATATATATGTATATATATGAAACACTGGTTTTGATTTTTTTAAAGATTTTATTTATTTGAGATAGAGTGTGAGCGAGCGAGCGAGCACAAGCAGGGGGAGGGGCAGAGGGAGAGGGAGAAGCAGGCTCTCCACAGAGCAGGGAGCCCGATGTGGGGCTTGATCCCAGGACCCCAGGATCATGCCCTGAGCTGAAGGCAGGTGCCCAACTGAGCCACCCAGGTGTCCCTGATTTTGATATTTTAACCATATATCTTAGAGAACATTCCATATCGATGTCTCATTCTTTTTAATGGCTGCACAGTATTTTATGTTTGTCTGTACACTATATGTATGCAAAGGTAATGTAATTTAAGCAGACTTCTGCTGATGGACATTCAAGTTTTTTAGAACTGGCTATTATAAAAGTGCTCTAAATATTTTCTTACAGATCTGTGGAATAAATACCTAAGAGTGGACATGCTAAACCATACCCATTTAAAACTCTGATAGATATTACTAAATCGATCTCCAAGGAGGTTGTATCTAATCACCAGTGGCTATTAAACTTCTGAATTTACCAGTAAGAGGTAAGAAATGTTATCACTTAGTAGTCTTTTTTGTGATATGAATACACCCCTCTAACCCAGTTTTTTATTATCTTTGGCGCTACAGTAGGAGATTCGAGTAATGGTGACAGACTATATGGCCCGCAAAGCCTGAAATGTATACTTTCCGGCCTTTTACAGAAAGTTTGTTGACCCTGCTTTCTACAGAAAAAGAAGAAAAGGATTCCTTTTATGTTTTGTTACAGTACTATTTTTAGTATCATTTTCTATCTTTGGGCCATTTGGAATTTATTTTGGTTGAGGTTGGTGATCTATCTTTGCTTTTCTCCAGATGGCTGTCTAGTTGTCACAAAGCATTTACTGAAATATCCCAGCATTTTCTTACTGATTTGCAAGCCCATCTTTTTCATATTCTACATTCTCTTATAGTTTGTCCATTTCTAGACTTTCCTGGTCTGTTCCACTAATTTTCAAGTCACTCCTTTAAGAGAGAGCTTTGAAGTAAAATTTAGAATTTAATGAAGAGAGAGAGAAAGCTGAGCATTCCAGGTAATCTTATTAATAGTTACACAGGGGAAACTATATCTATGTAGGTGGTAGTGAGGAGAATGGATAAACTATAAAGAGGAAAAGTATTAAGCAAGTGCTCTAACAAAATCACGTTGAATAAGTACAGCTCACATTGAATTATATCCACATTTGAACCTAAATGGTTCTAAGGGAAAAGCTAACAGAAAATAAACGCTTTAAATTTCCTAGCTTTTGGGGGACTAGTGATGTGGTGAAAAAAGAGATTCACAACAAAACTTTAGAAAAGAAGTACTTAATGTGAATTTATGACCACATGCATGCTCATAAAAGTTCTCATTGTTGGTATGGATTATTTTTACAAAATTAAGTTGGAAATATACCTTTCTCAGGAGACTATATGTATGATCATGCCAATTCTTTTTTTTTTTAACACAATTCTAAAGACTCTAGAAATAGATAAAAATGTTTTTAAACTGATTAAAATCTTATATTTGTATTTCTACCATTCATGCTATTCAAGATTATCTAGTGTCACAAAATCCAAGAAGTTAAGGTAAAATTTTTTGTAAGTATGCCTGAATTTCCTTACCTCTTTTAGTCAAGTATCTGACCCAGCTAATAACAAAGGGTCTTATTCTGAGAATCGACCCTTTGCATGCCCCTCTTGCAAAAAACAAAACAAAAAACCCAAAACAACAAACAAAACATAAAAGATTTATTAATTTGCTAATATGACATGTTCTAGATACTAGTATTGATGCTCCTCAATCATGAAATACATAAAAATGTTCCTTAGAACGGTCTCAAATACACCTACATTCTTAAGAAAGTCTTTCAAATGGTAACCTCTATATCGATTATGGAGAGGACTGGAAATGATAACATAAAAGAAGGATGCTTCTCACCATCCTTCTGAGGCTGTGCTCCTGCTTCTGTGACTGCTGTTGGAGCCACCACGGACACAGGCTGCAAAACACATACGCAAAGATACCACAAAATCTTTAGCTTCAGTTACTTTTAAAGTTTTGCCATGCTGCCTTCTCTCTTTTGCCCTTATAATGGCCAAATAAATGCAGTATATACATATGTGAAGAAACACTTATGTCCACAAGAGTTTTCTATTTTTTTCAGCATAAAAATAAGTCTGATGTAAAAAAGATTTTTAAAAGGAAGAAATTCTGAGCTGTTTCTATATTGCTTTCTTTTACTTTCCTCATGGGATACTTGGATATTCATAGAGAAATAGTTTTAATCAGAACACTATTGTGTGACAAACTTAAAAGAAGTTAAAACTTTTAAAGTATAGCTTCCTCCAAAGCATAAATGCAAATCCATAGGATTAATCTATGGTATAATTCTATGGTAAAACAAGAAAAGTATCTTTCAAAACAATAAAAATAATCTTCTCCACAGTTACACCAAGGGGTCAGTTGTTAATCTTACATTATTCATGTGCCTTATTTCTGCTTGCTGGGACAAGCAAAGATTGAATTAATACTTTTAACTCTGTAGGTGTTAAACATATTAATAGGTTACAGTATGCTCTGAGAATATGATATATTAGAATTATGGAAAGACATCATCAAGATTTTCAAAACTTACACCAATTGTAGATGTCACCGCAATAGTCTCTGGACTAAGTGTTCTTCTCAACTGAGCATCAAGATCTTCCAGAGGTTGCTGGGACTGAACGAAAATAAGTACAATAAGGAGAGGTCTTTGGCATAGTCAGAGCCACTATATATAGCTAATCTATACAGAATACTGTTTGGTGCTTTAGGTTAACACAACATAACATCTATTCACTGAGTATAAAACTCAATATACTAAATTTACATTGCCTGAATGATTTCTGTCAATTTCCCAAACCTTGGAGAAATTTAGTTACATTAATGTTTTTATAGTTTTGAAGTCTTCTTACCTTCTATGTTTGATGTTACTTGAAGTGATAGAAAAGTTTCTATTTGTCCTCTCTTTAAAAAATTCTGTCCTCTGTTCTCTCTTTAAAACATTCTGATAACTGTATCAAGATCTATCAGTAGATTATTGTATCACATGTTCCCTCTTTTCCTTTTTAGTTTAGGTCCGTCTGACAACTTGACCTTATGAATTGCATTAATACATCCTGTCACTATCAAGGGATATTACTCTTTTCTTTAGGTCTTAATAATCTATACTTCTTATACTCTACAGATGACAGCAAGAAGGAACTGGAGGTTTGGACATTCCATCCTGTTAACCAGGTCTTAACTATCATCCACCCCAAGGCCATAACTTTTTACCTTTGAAACAGACCATAATTCCATATCTATCTTAGCTTCTGTCAACCTGTTCTTCTGCAGCCTTCATTTATACTTCTCCTTCTATATGCAGGCATTATCCACTTACCCTCACCATCAACCACCCCTGTCTTATTTGCTGTTTCTCATCTCATTTGCACCCTCTCAAAAGTCTGAATGGATTGTTTTTAATGAATGGATTGTTTTTAATGAGAAGATAGGGGTAAAACCCCTAATTTACAGAGTTTCACAATGAATTTTTTCCAAAATTTAGTGGCTGATGGAGTTCCTTTTGGAATTATTACTTTACTCTAGCAAGTTCTTAAAGTTATGTTCTTCTGTACACCTGAGATTAAAGAAGTAGGGACAAGTTTAGACTTCTCAAGCTAGAAATTTATATTTTCCTTAGACACAATTTTAAAATAAAGCACACAACTGTAAAATCAAATCTAATCATGATTTAGTTTCATTGTTTACTGCTTTGTCTCAGGGCAGAAGCTTTTTTACAGTTATAATGAATTCATAATAAGTACTTTCCTTATGGGAATTCAATTAAATGTGTGGAGTGGTGGGGTATGGTGGGAAAGGGAAATGATAATTTAAATATTGCAGGCAGTTTTACCCTCTGGTTACAACTGATAGTGACATAGGAAATTAACATTCATGTCACTGGTCTGAGCTGTGTGGGTTTTCTATTGAAGGATATAATACATATTTGTTCATGAAGCATGACCATCCATACATAAACCAATTACTTTTATTAGGTGATCAGTGAAAGAAATGTCAAATATTCAAAAAAAACACTGGTTGACTGAACTCACAGAAAAGGGGCATTATCAGTTTTCAGTGTGGTATCTTTTCCTAAGGAACTTTCAAAGTTAATTTTGATTACTTATTTTTACTTCCACAATTGTTTAGAACCTAGTTCTCATTCCTTAGATGTAATTTTACTCTACAAAACTCTGAATGATAGGAGTTATATTTGTCCAGTAATAGGTAAACTTTGCTATTTTCTTCCTTCATAAAATATGAAAAAGTATTAATATTAAATGTTTTCTAGATGACTTGAAGTAATAATAAAAACAAAAGAACTATGAAGCTTCTTACTTTAAGTAGGGCCTGGATAATTAGCTACACTGTTTTAATAGAAAGTTGTTACTAAGTCAAAACCAAAGAGGAGCCAGAAGCCAAGATCATGCAATGGAGAATTTAAATAAGTAAGCTTTGTGAAAGAAAAGTAAGGGTACAAAAAGACATCTGCCAAGTCTTAGGGCACCTGAGTTAGTGAAGGTCCTGGAAAAGGTGGCAGCTGCTCGCTGGGTGGAGTACCAGCTGGAAGTTCAGTACCCACTGGCAGCACCTGAGACAATGAAGGGAAATTCAAGTCCATGAGACACTGAGAGTACAGAATGCGTACTGGAGAGCAAATCAACTAATTCCAATGTAGAAATATAAGAGTAAAATATATAAGTAAGACATGCTGTCACCTGGCTTATATTCTGGTATCTATCTTAAATAAAGGACATTATAACCATGATACTATTATAGGGGTTACTACTACATGGCAATAGAATAAATAGTAAAATTTAGTAAAAGGTTTTTCCCTAGGGAAAACAGAATCAAAGGCTGTCTGGCAGGAGAGGCCAAGTCCAGATATTCTTGAGCCACTGTTTTAGTACAGTATCATTAGACTTTTCTGAGAAAACAGTATAGTTCAGAAATAACCAAGGGTCGGTCTGAGAACAAAAGTCACCAGAAATCTAGTACTATTAGCAATTTGTACAAAGCCTCTACTGTTACCCTACTATAAAAAAAAAAAATTTGCGATCAATGGCAAAGCAGAAAAGATGAGTGAAGCACAGAATATAGTAGGAAAAACACAGCCTTGTTATTTAGAGAAGATTTCAGAGACTAAAGATGGCAGAATGAGAGGAAATCCACCATTGCAGAATTAGAAAACACATTTTAGTTATTTTATTCCTAGGATTAGATTCTTTCTTCCTCTTTACAAAATTCATCACCAACTTTCAGTTTTATAAACCTCAAATTTTACATCTTGGAATCTAAGCAAATCAGAAAATTTGCTTCATCCTCACTGAAACAAAGGCTGTTATCTGCTATATTACTATGTATAATTGCTAGCAGAGGCATTTAGCTTCCTTTTAGGATAAAGATTTCTTTAGCTGGTACCAATTATTAAGAAATGTCTATTTTACCTATCATACAACCTTAGAAAATCATGTAGTATAATCCTGCTATATTTCAAAAGAAAAAAGTATCTTGTGTTCAATATACATATATCCTAAAGTCATTTTCAATTTATTTAATAAATACAGAATGCTACTATATGCCAGGGTATCTTTATAACTGCATTTCTAATTTGCAAAGCTGAGCTAAAAAAAATGCTCTTATGGGAGTGGGGGGGGGGGGGAGAATGATCATATTTATCAAATTATTTTAAAACAAGAATCTTACTGGAGCTTTAGTCAAAGGTGGCTTTGATGGAGCAGTTCCAGCTTTCACTCCTGATGTAGTGCTGACTGGGGCTGACACATAGCTGACTGGGGTAGAAACCTGCCCAGGCGTGACCACTGGTATAACTGACAAACCAGATGTTCCTAATTGCAAACTGGTTGGTGGTAAGCATGTACTCGTAGTAGATGTCATGAGCTTGCTTGGTGCAATAGCAGTGGTTGGGATACCTGGCGTGACAGTGGTCTCTACTACCAGTGAAGTCTCTAGTGAGACCGATGTATGTTGGGCTCCAGATGAGCTTGGTTCACTAAAGAGAGACCGCAGCTTTTCCTCTAGAGTCTTTATGTCATCAATTCCAGGAGCTTTGGGCTGTAAGTCAGCATCTATTTCAGGACAGTGAGTGTGGGGCTGGTTGGGAAGTAAAGCTGGTTGAGGCTGACTATGAATTAGTGTCTGCTGCACAGCAGGCACACTGGCAACAGGTTGTACCAAGGGTGGGATACTAAGTACTTGGGGCAATAAAGGTGTAGAAGTAGGTCCTGCTGTTTGAGGAAGGGCAGGAATAGAAGCCATAGCTGATGGGGTAACCAAAGGATGCACCCCACCAGGCTGAGAAATAGAACTAGATAATCCTGCTCCAGGGGAGGAAGATGATGCAGACAGGGACAAAGCCAATCCAGTTGTACTGCTATGAGATGTTTTATCTAGTGAGTGTGCACTAACCACCACTGTTTCAGCTAGAGTTGGAGCAGAGGTGCTGCTGCTAAGCTGAAGAGATGGCTGTGAAGCTATGCTTGGTAACGGAGTGATGGCAGGAACGGATGTTAATGTGGCTGCCCCAGTAGTACTGCCTGCTGCCTGCTGTGATAGTACAGGTGGAGGCTTAGCACCTGGGACAGCAACACTGCCCACTGCAGAGGCTAAAGTTGTTGAAACTGGTATAGAAGGCAAAGTTCCTATGCTAGAAACAGTGCTCCCAGATGTGGGAGCTTGAACTGGCTGGGATGTTGCTGATATTGAGACAACTGTAGGTACTGTGATGCTTGAAACCATAGTGGAAAATATTGGTGATTCAGATATGGGTGGTACAGGGAGACCACTTGAAGGCATTACACTTGTGCAGGTGGGAACTCCACCAACCCCTGTTTCAGTGGGCACTGGAATCTCAGATTGAATTACTGATGTGGAAATGTCATTTAGAGGGCTGCTAGTTGCAGGGACTGATACTGAAGGTGTGGCTACTGCTGTGGTTGGGACTCCAGCAATGCTACTCATGGAAGGAGGAACAACTGGAAATGTTGGTCCTGTATGACTGAAGTTGGGAGGTGCTGTGCTGGGCCCTTCTGTCATCTGTGCATGTCTAAGTTCAGAAAAGGCTTGCTGTAGGCTAAGGGATGAAGCAGAGTGAGACAAGTTCATTCCAGCGCTGTGAGAAGTAGAGGCAGCAACTGTAAAGGAAAATACAAAATTCAGAATCAGTTCATTTTATTTTATTTTATTGTAAAAGATTTTATTTATTTATTCATGAGACACACAGAAAGAGAGAGAGAGAGGCAGAGACATAGGCAGAGGGAGAAGCAGGCTCCATGCAGGAAGCCCAATGTGGGACTCGATCCCAGGACTCTGGGATCATGCTCTCAGCCAAAGGCAAATGCTCAACCACTGAGCCACCCAGGAATCTCAAGAATCAGTCCATTTTAAAAGGGTCGATTCAAAACAGTCCTAACAATCTATTTTTGGATTACCAATATTGCCACGTACCAACAAGGTTTAAAACTTCTCCTAAGGAAATGACAGGATCTAAAGCACCAAAGTAAAAGAGCTGTTTGATCAAAATAAGTTAGCTTCTATGAGTATCTATTTCTAGGGGCAAAAAAAAATTAATAGAAAGGAAAAAAGGGAAAAAAAAGTCACCACAAAACACCTACAATAGTCCTAAATAGAGAAACGAACACATACTATTGTAGGTATACAGTATCTATTACACAGGCTGCATCTAGTGCAGGTGTCTTTTCTGCCTCTTATCTTTTAGTCCCCTATTCATCATCTATTTCCCTCCCCCAGTATTTATCTATTGATTATAATCTCAACTTTCTACTCTTCTTTACTGTCTATGTCATTATTTGAACTACTATTTGATAACCAGCCTTCCAATATAGCAGAGATGCTGTAAGATTAATAGAAGTTTGTGGTAGAAGCAATTTCTTACCTGTATCTGGTATTTCACTAGTGAAAACTTTTGATTCTCGTAATCGACTTTCTGGCACAGGACTCACTATAAACCGTCTTCCAGCAGAATGAACAACTTGAGTTAAAGAACTGGTAGGAATGCCTGGTAAAAAAGAAACAAACCACTTAATTGTGTTACTTATATACTGTCACCAATATGAAGTTTCAAGATTTCATTATTAGTATTCAACTTCTTAGGTCAAAGGTAAAAGGAAACATGGAAAGAAAAGAAATTCACCTATTTGCTGTGGCATGGAAGACGCAGGAACTGGTTGTTTGAATTCTCCTTCCAATTTCTACAACAAACAAATGTGATCAAATTCATTCTCAACCACAATCTTTATCACTGAGCACAGCAAAAGGTCATGTGCAAAGAGAACTTAAATGTTTGATAATCTTAATCAGAGATGTAATGTGGTATCACTGAACATTTTGCATGGCAGATTTAACACCACAGCAATATTTCAAGTAAACAAACTTCTCTATGGGGATGATGATCTTACTTGAGAACCTGTAAAGCCATAGTCATCCTTTCCCTGCAGACTCTCCAATCCCTGGTCACCCTCTGGTTCCACACTGACATCCTCACTGAGCATTTCATCAGCTTTTTCAATAATTTCTCGTACTTGATCCACAAAGGACTCTCTCTCCATTGCTAGAATAAAGTCATTGTTCACCTGTAAAAGAAATGTGATGTCAGTCTGATTAGTAGAGTGTTACTCATGTTTTAAGTTATTCCAATTACCACTTGTTCATGACTTTTGTCTGACAAATCTGCATATTACCTGTATCATTATTTGATACGTAAATTAGTTCTTCAATACCCAGAATTGGACATGTCCTAGACAAAATATCTCTAAGTCACAGGTAATTCATATTGAAATAAACACATAACTCTCAAAATAGATTACAAAATGCTGCACATTTTCGTAGGGCAGTGGATACTGAAAAAGTACTAAAGCAAAATCTGGAACTCCAAATGCACACATACCATAATTGTAGCTATCTCCTCAGGATTGTCACCATCTAAATCAAATTTGAATGTAACCATTTTCCGATTATGAGTCTCTAGTTGACATTCTACTACTCGGTCTCCTTTATTTGAAACCTAAAAAGAAAAAAAAAAAAAGGAACTTAATATTGCAGAAGCCATATTCAGCACTGTTACTGAATTTGAGAAAGTAATGCAGACTATCACTTGAACTTAAACCTGCCTGGTGTTACCACTGTTCCTTGAAGATTTGTTGGTACTTGATCTCTTAAATTGGTAGCAAGAAAACGTTAAGAAAATATTGGCCTTTGTGCTACTTCCTCACCTTCCACTAAAGAGTCTGGAAGGAATGTAATAAAGTATCCATTCTACAAATTAAAACTCTTTTTCTAGAAGGCAAATTATGCCTTACTATAAAAATATGGAATTTAATAATATTATTGGGGAATTAGAAAATTCCAAATTTTCATCAATACACCTGAGCCTTAGAAATATTTAAAGATTATTTATTTATTTGACAGAGAGAGAAAGAGTACACACATGTGCGCATGAGCATGAGCAGAGAGAGGGGAAAAGCAGACTCCTTAATGAGCAGGGAGCTGGATTCAGGACTCAATCCCAGGACTCCGGGATCATGAGCTGAGCTGAAGGCAGATGCTCAACCAGCTGAGCCACCCAGGCACCCACCTTAGAAACAATTAAATGACATTAAGTAATTATATGAAACCCATAAGTTAGCAACACTTACATTCAAAATTCTTAATTTTGGACGCGAAGTCTTTTCATGACGAGAGCGACTTCTTACAGATTTTCGGTAATGTCGTTTTGTAGCTCTCCCTTCATGCCTTCCACTGGAGGACGGGACATTCTCATTGCCATCACTCATTCCTGAAGCAACATCTGAATGTGCACTTAAAAAAAAAATAGTTCAGTGTTTAAAAATTTGATATTTTGAAGTTTTCTATCATCCTTCCCTACCAGTCAAGGTAGAACTTTACTTTTACATACCTGTCTATAGAGGAGACCAAAGTGGTAGGCTGTGCCTGTGCCACTGGAACTGGCTCTGGAGGAGCAACTTGAGAGACTCCCTGAGTGCTCTGTAAATAGAAAGGATGATGCAGATCTTGGCAGTAATATATTTTATCTATTATTCAGCATCTCCAAAAAGCTACTTTTTTTTCCCTTTACCCCTCCACCCCCAAGTCCTAGAAGCACTAAATGTACTAGTAATTCCCAGTATTCAGCATCTAGAGACAGTGGTCTTAAAATTCCAAAGGAAGTCTCTAAAGCTAAATCTCATATAGACTGCATGGTGTGACGTCAGCCGACATAACTGCTACGTAGTGAGAAAGTACAACTTGCATGCAGCCAGCATCTTCCTAGAAGTGTGCAACAGGGCAGGCAGAGCAGAGTGCAAAGATGATTCAGATCTTTCTCCTAATAGGGCAAAAATGATTATTGGGAGCACAGCAGGACAAGATACTTTCATGACTGCCAATGGCAAGAATTTGTGAAAGGATAAGAATAATGGCTAAAGTACTAGCTAGAGAAGTGAAGTGCTAATAGGGTTAATCTTCTCCAAGGCACACTCACTTCCCAACAGAACAGCCAGTGGCAACAAGGCCCCCACATTGGCATTTCATTCTGCTGGAAGAAAAAGTGATTTAGAAGTTAGTTTGAAAATAGTCTCCAAATGAGTTCGAAAACAGGGGAACCTTTGTTTCTTGTCATTTTTATCCCACTGTGTAGATGTTTTATATATAAACATGCAGTAATTCCATTTACCTCCAGAGCTGCTTGCTGGGAGGATGTAGTGGGGGCTTGTTGTGCTAAACTCACTGCTGGCTGGGACACTTGAACCTGTCCTCCTATACTGCCCACAGGAACCAAAATGTTAGATTCCACAAAAGGCTGCACCACTGTAGGAAAGTAACCCGGTGCAGCCAGTGCTTCTGTGGGCATGGGAGGGGATAGGACTGTAGAAGGGATGCAAATAGAAGCCACGCTGGAAGAAGGAGCAATATTTGAATCTCCTGGGTACTGTGGTGGCAGTCGAGATGGAAAGCCCTGTGACAGAAATGAGGAAGGTGAGTTAGTGCAGCTTGGGTCATCAAATTAGCAAAACAGTAAGACATGCACACACACAAAAAACAAATGAAAAAAACAACCAGACAAAAACACCAAAAAAACCCCAAACCCCAACAAAAAAAGAAAGTACACAGCAAAGAATAGTAGTAGCCCAATGTCTTTCTAATAATTTAAAAATGATTCTTGAAATGGTAGACTGGTTTCAAATTTAGGGGACAGGACTCTACAACTATAAATTGCTGAGTTTTCTCCTCTTGGAGAGTAAAGAGGAAAAATAAACATAATTCCTTTTAGAAAAATATCAACTTTCTAGCCAATCTTAAGTGGAAGAATGCAAAAATTCTTCAAGGTATCAATCATTCTAGTCATATGATGACAGGATAATCTAAGGCTTTTTATTGGTACCATGTTGGCTACTCTATTTATCCCACCTATAAAAAAAAAAGTACCCTGATATACTCTATCATTAGCTATATCTAGCATTTAGTCAGCTTACATCAAATAGAGAGAAGCATCTTTCTCCTAAGAAGTATCTTGAGAAAAATGGAAATTTCTATCTTTTCTCTGAATTTTACTATATTAGCTTCCCTAGTTGAGACCAGCTACACCTTTATTATTGCTAAATATTCTGATATTCAACTATTAGGTTTTCAAGTCCTTTGATGGTCTACTATTAGAACCAAGCCCTCTGTCTAGTGTCTTCCTTTTTGCTAGCCAACACAATACCTGGTACAGAACATCTCCAGAGGGAAGTGGAACCTCAGCAGCTTGTCCAAGGTTAGCTGGTATTCCCATGGACTGAACTGCTGGTTGCAGGAGTTGTGGGTGAACCTGACTTGGCAGCTGAGTCACAGGCTGCAGAAGGGTTGGAAGCTGACTAGGAACCACAGTTGGTCCCCCTGGGATCGCAGCTACTGTAGCAGATGAAGCCAAGGTGAGCAGAGGCTGATTAATGCCAGCTGCCATTGTAATGGGAAGGGATGAAAAACCTGTCTGGGGCGCAGACACATGAGGAGTTGATATGGGAATTTGAGAGACCGGGTACTGAGGGAGTAAGGAAGTAGAGAGTGGCTGTCCCACAGGGAGGAAATGAGCACCAGAGTGGACTGGAACAACTGAGGGTTGTGCCGCAACTGGGATCTGAGGTTCGCCTTGGATAGTTGGTACTGGCTGGGAAACTGGAAGCTGGGAAGGTAAAGAAAAACAAAACAGACAGACTTTAAAAAAAAAAAAAAAAAAAAGGGAAAAAAAAAAGAGCAAGGCTGCCAAAAGCAAGAGTTATGTATTAGCCAAAAAGAAGGAAAATCCTCCCCAAACCTCCGCGCACATTAGTGTGGGTTAGTGTGCCACAAGAGAACAGGAAAGTATAATAGGAGACAAAGAGGCTGACAGACTGGCTATTTCAAATCTTTTGCTGTAAAAAATTCTGCTCATGCTTCATCATTTAACAATAGAAAGAGGACACTTTCATAGGCAAAGTCTGTTTCTTACAGTTTTATTTAGATATATTTCACATATCCTAATCCTCTGGCATATGTGTTGTCACTACATCTATGACTGCTATTATAGTAGTTACTGGAATTCAAGTGAATTCCTTCTCACTGGAGTTAGATTTCAGTTCATATTGCTTCTACAATTCTGAAGTCTCACATTGGCCTATGAAAGTAGGTATAAGTACCGTATTTTCACTGATTCCAGGACACAATCATCCCTCTCTACAATCTGCTCTTTGTAACCTTTGTGAAACGGAGATGTATCTTACAATTAATGGTGTGCCAGTACCTGGTTACATAAAATAACGGTGCATCTGATAATTACAGTATCTCAGATGCAATGAAATACGAGAGAAACAATACACTATGCCAAAATACAAGGACAACAAGTCCCAATGTTAAAGTTAAAAAGAAGTCATTCTGTAAAATATACCTTCCAAAGGGCACTTTTCAAGTGATTAGAAGGATGACTTAGAACAAACACCACTCCATATAAGGAGGTTTTATGACCTACTGTCAGGAGGCAATGAAGGAGGAAGCAATGCATAATCTACATGAAAAATACAGCAGAAATAAACATCTGCATTAAAGGGAATTAAAGCAATTAAAAAAGAAATACAGCAGAGCTGTAAAACTAGAATGTTGGATACAGCTGACGCAATTCTAGAAAATGTCCAGGTTCAAGTACCAAAGTACTGTTATTTAATCTACCAGTTCAAATGCCTGTTAAATGGACTTTAGACTGATAAACCTAAAAGTCAGTTTGATTTATGAATGCTGTTAATATGTACCTATTTACATTAACCAATGCGTGTGCACAAAAGGAACAATTGTCAATTCATTTCTGTGAATGAATTTCTGTGGTGAAAATAACCAACTTCAGTATTTCACTATCACAGAAGATAAAACCCTTCCATGAGAAAGTTATATGGAGATTCTTTTTTATCATCTATTTAGAAATTAAGAACGTACCTGTTTTCCAGCTGATATTTGAGGCAAGACCTGTGGAGCCTGAGACTGACTGACTGGTTGTGCAATCGTGGCCTCACTGGAGGCTGATGTCTGTGGAAGCGAATACTGCGCTGTCTGTTGTGGAGGGACTGTCTGCTGTACTCCCTGCTGCTGAAAATAAAATAGAATAATTCAGTTTTGTTTCAAATCATTAATCACATGGTTCTAAGGAAGTATATCTGCCTAAGGCCTTCTGTATCTGTAAATGACAGTATTAGGAATTAAGACATGCATAAACTCAGATTAATCAATTCCCTTTTACATTTACTTCTCTTTTTCCTCTGGTGTTCTTCATGATGGTACAACCAAGAGCAATTAGCCAATGTTTCAAAATTTGAGTCACCACTGGTTCTTCGCCTATTATCCCTCTGACCCCAACAGGAGGTCATTCACAAACACCTTTAGATCACATACCCAAATAAATACTCCCTCCTCCAAAACTGCCCTCCCCATTTCTCTACCCTATTTCTTGGTGTCACCTCTCGTTTTGGTCCTATATTAAACAAATCTAATCTCCTCCTTTAATCTTTCTCTTATTGTATTTTATCAACTGTATAATTAATTTCCTTGAAGAATAGCTCTGATTACAGCCACAAAATAGTGAGAAAAGCATTGAATGTGGAATTTTAGCTCTCTCATTTGCTAGTTGTAATACCTTAGAGACTGCTCATTTTACTGCCAAAAAGGTATTTCCTTCTTTGAAAAGGACACTATCACTGAATTCAAAGTAGGGCAAAGGGAATAAGTGACATTTAGTAATCAACCATGTGCTAGGCATTTTTTTTTTATTCTGCGTTGGCTTTTATTTAATGAAAAAAGCTAATTTCAAATCTACATTAAGCTAAGCTGAATACAAAGTCTTAGTGACCATGTCTAGGCACTGTGGTAATAATACACCTAAACTTAAAGCATGGAGCATAAATGTACTCTCAATACTAAATTTTATAATAAATAAATGGCTCTCTCTAGCCTAACAAAAATCTGAACTTCATACCAGATTTTCAAAATTCTCTAATACCTATAATTTAAAATTCTTATTAATATAAAACAACAGCTGTTTATAATAAAAAATTTAACCAACCTATTGGAATATCAAGTTGAATGAAATAGCCTACTCACACCAATTCTCCAGAGGCAACTACTATTAGTGGTTTGGTTATCATTTTTGTGATTTTTTCCCCTATATTTAAGTGGTCATTTACAAAAAATGACATATTTGTTTTCTGAAACAAAAGCATGCCCATTCTGTAAATACTGTTCTCTAACATGCTATTTTCATATAATTTATCAAGGGCATCAATATCCTAATGATGAACATTTAAGCTGATTGTTCTTTTGCTACTTAATGCTACAACCAGTAGCTTTTTACATATATCCCGGTCTATACAACTAATTAGTTACTGCTGGTAAAAAAGATAAGCTAGCTATTTGTTTATATGTGTGGGTATATATTAAAACAGATTTAAGTGACATATAATGATTCAATATATATACACATATTGTGAAATGATCACCACAGTAAATCTAGTTAACATCCATCACGACACAGTTAAAATTTTTTTCTTGCAATGATAACATTTAAGATCTACTCTCTTAGTAACTTTCAAATACACAATACTACAGCAACTGTAGTCACTATGCTATATACTGCATCCCTAGGACTTATTTATTTTTGTTTTATATATACTATGAACCTAGCCACCTTCATGAACATCCTAGATTTTGTTAGATGACAATCTGCAAATAATAGTTTTGCTCTCCTGATATTTTTATTTTTTAAAATATTTATTTATTCATGAGAGATAGAGAGGCAGAGACACAGGCAGAGGGAGAAGCAGACTCCCTGCAGGGAGCCTGATGTGGGACTTGATCCCAGGACCCTAGGATCACAACCTGAACCAAAGCATATGCTCAACCACTGAGCCAACCAGGTGCCTCTCTCCTGTTATTTCTTACTTTGTTCTTATTGTATCAATTAAAATTACCTCCTCCAAAATGCTGAAACACAATGGTAGTCATGTTTGTTTTATTCTTCTTTCTGATAATGTATTCTTTTTTTAACTTAAATCAGGAGCAGATGGCTACTGAATTATGTAATATGTCTTTTCAGCAACTAAGATATATCATATATATCCAAATTTAAGGCAACTCTGAATATAAAATAATTTTCCATATTTCCACTGAGAAAGAACCATAAAAAAAACCAGAAAATCTTTTCGGTCAACTTGAATATATTTTGACTTTAAGGAGTTTACACACCTAAATAACATGGCACATTACATAAATATATTAATTTAGAAATATTGTTCTGCCTCTCTCATTCAAACTCTTCCCACATAATAAACCAGTCTCCTTTACTGGAGCTATACTACGAAGGCTCTAGTTTTCTGGAACATAGCAAATACTTTCTCTGTAAGTTGTGTCTTGAGGTAGAATCTGCAGTAACAAGCATCATGAGTAATATTAGGACAGTTGTTGGGGAGCCTGAATGGTTCAGTTGGTTAAGTGTCCAACACTTGATTTCAGTTCAAGTCATGATCTCAGGGTCATGGGATCAAGCCCCACAGTGGGATCTGCACTCAGCAGGGAGTCTCCTTGAGATTCTCTCTTTCTCAAATAAATCTTTAAAAAAATTAGGACAGCTGGGATTTTTGTGCTTTTGTCTTAACAGGTTTATATTTGTGTGATCTTTGTATTAACTCCTTACAGTGATCTTTAAACAAATTGTTTACAATGACATACAGAACCTGGAATAGTTAAGTCGTTTTCCTAAGAATAAGGACCAAATCTATGTTTAACTTCCTATCTTTTATTTTAAAAGCAACCCGGTCAGATATGCTCTATAAACATTTCCAACTACATATACTACTTTAAGGTCCTTATAGGCACATGTGTTTTCACCAGTTCTGTTTTATTCCATTAACATCTTTTTGGTTATTTCAAAATAAAGGAAGTGAAAGTCTGTAATATGGAAATATTATAAAGGTTTAAATTTATGTTGATTTCCTTCTTTACTGAGGGAAAGAGGAAAATTTGAGGAAAAAATCCCTACCTTATATATGGGCATATGATTACCTCTCACTCACCCCTATTAATGCAGAACTATGCTTACATCTAGATTTGCCCTCAACCAGCTATTCTATGAACCTATACATTCATTTATATTGTATTCTAGCTAAACTGAACTACAGGTGTTTCTGTCTCACGTTTTCCTACCTTTGTGCTTTTACCTTTGCTTACACTGCCCTCCACTTTCCTTTTGGCCTAGAATATTCTTTATTCTTACATCTGAGTCTAACTCAGATTCCAGTCAAATGCTCTTTCATAAAGCCTTCCTGATATTTCCTGCCCCCCCCCCCACTTGAAGGTGATGTTAATTTCTCTCCTTTCATGGCATAATTGGCATGTAGTTAACTAGTGAGTTGTGGAGTAAGACAACTGGATTTAAATTCTGTTTCTACCTCTTCTAAGTTGTTTAAGCTTGGTTAAGTTACTTAGGTTTTCCAGATCTCATCTCAGCCTTCCCATCTGTACAATGAAAATGACAGTATACATACAGGGTTCATATAAGAATTAAATAAAAATACAGGTAAAGTGCTTTGCACATTGTATGAAATCTTAATTTATTATGCTTATTTGTTTTGTAGGAGTTGACAGATATGTTTAGATTATTTAGGATCTTTTGAAAGTAGTCCTATCTGGTCCATCTTGATAGACCCTCAGTGCCTACCTAGCACATAGTCCTTGGGAACATGAACTCAATTATGAAAAAAATCTGTTTAATTGGTGTGTGTGTGTGAGAGAGAGAGAGAGAGAGAGAGAGAGAGAAAGAGAGAGAGAGAGAGCTGTCAAGAAACAAGTTTTTAGACATATGAATGAGAAGCACGTATACAAATTATACCTTAAGAGTATTTAAGGTATAATTCACTTTGTGCTTAACATATGAATGAGAAGCACGTATACCAATTATACCTTAAGAGTATTTAGGGAAAAGTGGCACCTCTGCGTAGGCCAGGAGAATATGGTGATCTTTTTGTGCACAATCCTACTGGCTAACACTCAGTGCTTCAGCCAAACAAGTATTGTGTGTAGCAACTTGAAATCATGTTTTTTTATTAACTTGCCTCATGAAACCAGTTCAAATAGCCTATATGGACTACATACTATCTGTTGGACAAGGAATGGTGCTTGATGAAAAAAAAATGTTCATGAGCCTCAGTTGAACAGAAAGTGAAATACCTGAAGATTCCACATGGTCCTACGAAGAAATTAAGTAAGCTGGGTTATGGCCTATATGGCGTATGGCAAAGAACTACTAAGTTTTCTAGTAGAAGGAAGGTATTTTTGGTACATTAAGATACAGCATACCACTAGAAGGGACTCTTGATAAAAACATGAAAAAAGCAATCCCTTATTGGTTACATTCCAGAAACCCATGAAACAAAGTAAATTTTAGCTAAAGTACATTTCTTTCCTCATTCTAGTAAAACCAGAGATACAGTTTCCTAAGATGGGGTTGGAAACTGATAGTATGTAAAGTGAAACTCACATCTAAAAAACTCCACCCATATAGTAAAGAGGGCTCAAAACCTTTTAAAAAAAAATACATGAAACCGCAGATCCCTGGGTGACTCAGTGGTTTAGCGCCTGCCTTCAGACCAGGGCATGATCCTGAAGTCCCAGGACTGAGTCCCACATCAGGCTCCCTGCATGGAGCCTGCTTCTCCCTCTGTGTCTCTGCCTTCCCCCCCCTCCCCATGTCTCTCATGAAAAAATAAATAAAATCTTAAAAAAAAAAATACATGAAACCCCAGTTGCTGAAGCCAATAAATGCAGCTTCTTAAGCACCTCTGCAGAATCAGAAGTCCCTGATATAGAAGAACCTTAATATAGAAAAAAAAAAAAACCTCAATATTCTAGAAATGTTGAATTCTGACTTGTAATTTTTAGTTCTATTCATTTACTGGCTATGTAACCCTGAAAAAGTTAAGTATTCTAGACTATATACACTTACATAAACTGAGGGCTCCGTTTTATGATTCTACGTAACTTAAATACCACTCTATATTTAAAGCAATTCACAAAATAAAACTATCTTAAAAAAAGCATACTGACACATAAATTTTTTAGTATGACAATAGCCATATTTAGCTACATTTTTTTTCCCCAGGAGAGTCAACTACCTGATTCTTTTAACCTGACATTTATCGAATTGCCCTCCTTTACCCCCACATATTTTTCTTATCAATGACCTGAATGGTTTCACTATCTTCATTTGCTCATAAATGCCCACATATAAGATATATGAAAAATTCCTTTGGAAAAGGAAAAACAGTGCACACACTTAAATTTGCTCAGTTTATTGGTATTGGCCTCTGTCCAAAGACACAGGAGAGTGGTATCCATTATAGTCCTTCTGTCCTCAAATATCTTTATGTACTTTTTAATTTGTACTTTTTTTTTTAAAGCAAGCTTCCAAATAAATAAATAAATAAATAAATAAATAAATAAATAAATAAAGCAAGCAAGCTTCCTGCCTAGCATGGAGTCCAATGTAGGGCTTGAACTCACGAGACCCTGAGATCCAGACCTAATTGAGGTCAAGAGTCAGAGATGCTTAACAGAATGAACTACCCAGGTGTCCCATAATTTGTATCCTTATTAGGGATTGTTACTATAATTAAAATAGAATTTGTTAAGTTTGGCAAAAATATGACTACTCAAATTTATAATTATATACAGATTCTACTGCTTTTCTGAAAGAAAGGAAAGAAGCAAGACAAAGCAAATTCTGTGACAGGGCTGTTGGTCACCAAATAAATGTACATATGACCAAACTAATTTTGAACAAGGAACATCTAATCTTAAACTAGTATCAAATGACTGTATGAACATGCTGGACTAGAAGAAGACCATTTGTAATAAAAACTAAAAGTTTTGTTTAAAAAATTAATAGAAACAGAAACCAATTTATGATTTGGTGGTTGGAAAACACATGTCATAGGGAACTATCAATGAAATAGTTCATCAGAAAGTTTTTAGGACATATGTAGTGTCACATATAAATTTTATTGAAACAGTTAATAAATATTTGATAGTGCCAAAAAACCCACTTATTCCTATGCAAATAATTGCTATTAACTAATATCAGTAAATGAACTACAGATATTTAATTTTAGAATTAATAGTTTTGCTATTGAATACATCAACACTGTACTAATAATCTTTTTAGCTCCTTGAACGTTGGGGGCTTAAACTCCTCAAATCAAAAGTTTAAAAAAACGTTTAAGGGGCAGCCTGGGTGGCTCAGTGGTTTAGCGCTGCCTTCAGCCCAAGGCCTGATCCTGGGGACCCAGGATCAAGTCCCACGTCAGGCTCCCTGCATGGAGCCTGCTTCTCCCTCTGCCTGTGTCTCTCTGCCTCTCTCTCTCTTTCTCTGTGTCTCTCATGAATAAATAAATAAAATCTTAAACAAACAAAAACATTTAAGAAGTTCCTAAAGTAGCTGTTCAGTTTCTTTTAGCATAAAATCTGATATCCCACTCCACAAATTAGAAATAATTAAGTTGTTTAGCATTATTAGAGTTAAATACAATGAAGGCAATGGCAAAATGCTCATAAAAGAATAAGTCACAAATATAAAAATGAAACTGACATTCTTTGTATTGTTAAATTATGTGTAGAATCATCTATTTCAGAAGGCAGATGAATAAAGTTATAAGTTAACAATGATTCTTTTGAATTTCAACATTATGTCTAACTTTAATAGTTTAAAAATACATTAAAAGACTTTCTAGAATGTTACTAAACACAAGAAATGTTATGCCTCTTGATTTTTCTTTCAAAAACATAGCAAGCCTATTTATAATATCAGGAATCTAATTCATGAAAAGATGTTAAGCGGTGTTTGGCTACTGTTAATCCATAAAATGTAGCAATGAGTTGTTCTCACCTGCTGAGAATGTTGTATGGGGAGGGAGGATGGAATTCCTGTTAAGCTACTTGAGGATGGCTGACCCTGGCTTTGCCCCTGTGCGTGATGGAAAGAAGTGAATACAACAAATTAGCAAAGCCCCAGATAAATATATAGAAAGGTCAGGCTTTTGTAATAAATATTTAAACTCCTGCGAGTTTGCCTAAGCAAAATAAAACATTAGTTTGATTGTATGGGAGAGATCACTGAGGTATCTTTTGTAAGAAAAGCTTGGAAGATTATATCACAGAACATATCCTGATTCCACGCAAAAACCACTCATGGTTAAAACTAATACTGCCATGCTCTGGCTATAATTTTAGCTATTCAAAATACTAAGATTCATAATAAAATTCTTACTGAAAATATAATAATCAGGAAAATAGTAGTACAATTACTGATGTGAAAAACTCCTCTATCTGAACAATTAAAGACAAAAGGGTATTTGATAGTGCTAATTTGGTTCCTTTTGCTACTTCTTCTAGTGCCATGGTGACTTTTACCAAAAATGTAAAAAAGTCTGTTATCATCACTGACCTAGAGCAACAGTTGTCAAAACTAGAAGTGATTTTGCCCTCCCAGGGATCATTTAGTTTCACAACTGGCGGAAGTGGCTGCTACAGGCATCTAGTGATTAGAAGCCAAGGATGCTGCTAAACATCCTACAATGCACAGAACCATGACCCACAACAAAGAATTTGTCCAACCTAAAACATCAATAGTGATGAATTTGAGAAACCTTGACCTATAAGTCACCTAAGTTAAGATAAATAGAAGGTGAAAAATGAATACAGGATTTTATACAGTAAGTTAAGGAAATGAAAATGCCCACTTTTGGTGTTCCATTTCAGTTTCTTTGAAGCTTACTTGGATTTGATACCACATTCTACTCCATCTTAACCTTGTTTAAAGAATAAACATTTACATAGTATGCATTCTTCGGGCAGTATGTCTATAAATTAACCACCTGATATTTTACTTTGAAAAGCTTAAAGAATGGCTGGCAGTGCAGTAAGATTTATAGTATAGGCTAACAACTAGCACATTAATGTGAGTACACTGCATGCCCATGAAGCATAATTTTCAAGTTTCTGGATCTTTTTGCTTCTTAGAACTATTCTAAATAATTGACACTTTATGTATACTTTTGGAGTTGTTTACGCCCCTGAGGGAAAAACATAGGAAGCAAGTATTAAGAACATGTGATACTTTATAAGAATGGAATATTAAGAAGATCCAAATGATGCCCTGAAAATATAATTGGAAAATCTCCTATACAGATTTTATGTAAGACTTATACATGGATAAATATATGATAAAATATACAGAATATATCAAATAGTTAATACTGACTCCACTTGTTGAATTCTATTATGTCCATTACTTTGTTTTTACTCACAAGGGAGTACATATGTCCATATGTATAAATAAAATTTAATTTGTTGAGGAAAGAACCAAGGCCCGAGATACCTGTTTTTTAGTTTGCAACATATATCACAAATTCTTAAAAAAAAAACAACAAACCAAAAATCCACCACCCACACTAGATTATAACATTGTTGCTAAAAATTAGAATTTTATGGTTAACATTTGGACATATAATACAAAGTGACTTGTTCAAATGATGCCATTTTAAAATGCATTTTCATTTTTTCCTAAATTCTTAAGATGTTTCCTTTCTCTTTTAAGATTCTTCCACATTAATGAAAATTTTGGGTATTCTTAATACTCTTTAAAAATTTTTTCCTATTTTCCATTCTTTTCATTTTACAGAAAAAATATTATCCTTTCTGTTTTTTAAAAAATTAGTCCTGTTTGTTTCTAGGGAGAAATACTTCACATTAGCATTTATAAATAGTCAATGCTGAGTCAACTTTACATTACAGACATTTACATTTTCACTACAAGTTGAAATCATTCTACATACAGATAGAAGTAACTGATTTTGATGAGGGACTAAAATTCTAGTTTTTGTGTTCTCTTTTTCAAGGGTTTGCACATATTATAGGTAAATGAGGCAGATTCTCTCTCGTATTTTGTTCTTATATACAAGTAGTTTGTAATCCCCCCAAAGGAGAAACTCTACTAATAAAAGTAAAAATAATCCTTATAAATGTAAAGGAGTGATAGAAAACTTAAATGTAATGATGCATAGTAGGGTAGTTTAAAAGAATTGTGGAAGTTTTCCTATAACCTGTGGATGGAGTGCAGATCCTCCTGAAGAAAATGAGGCAGATAAAACCTGCTGAGATGTGGTTCCTTGGGGGAAACAGAAGAAAAGTGGGGATTCTTGTAACACTGTCTGAGGCAGATGGATAAAGGGTAATGAGACGTCAGAGCCAAATGGTGCAGCTGCTCCCCCTGTAGGGGGAGGTGATTGAAAATCACTGGGGTCTGAAGAAGTAATTTGTGAGGAATCACTGGAGTATTCTGGGCTTCCTATTGGCCAGGTCTGTCCGATAGGCTCTACCACAGAAATGGTCAATTCTGGGGCATGGTAATTACGCTGTTCTTCAGTCACAGGCTGTAGGCGGCCGTGTAATCCAACTGATTGAGGAGGTGGTTCTTCTTGTTTCAAGTCCACTGCAACCTGCCGATTTCGGTAAACACGCTGAGGTAAAATTCCTCCTCCTTCTCCTGAAGAGGAGCTTGGAGTGTGAACATGAAACTCAAATACACAATTGCTTCTGCTCTCATTGTTATGAGTTAACACAGCAGGTGCAGAATGAGGAACAAAGACAGGGTGAAATTTCAAACATGTAGCATCTGTACTGATAGGTGCAGAAATACTAGAGAGGGGAGATCCTGGACTCAATCCAGAACCTAACCTTAGATTTTGAAGGTGTCCTACCAGGAAAGCCTGTCCAGTTGGAAATTCAAAGACAGAACTTGAAGTAGGGCCCCCTTGTACTGGCTTCTGTTCAGGTATCTGTTTCATAGGACTTGACGGTACTGGTGAGTTGTATGGAATACCCTCATACTGTTCTGTCATCTGGGCCTGGTAAGCTAGATACATTGCTTCCTGAGGAATAAAATAGTGAGCTTCTTCTGGAAGTACCATTCCAGGTCTATAGTCACTGTGAACTTGAGTTGGTTCAAACATAGGTTGGACCTGTATCTCACATGGCTCTCCAGTTATTCTACTGGCTGTAGTGCCCAACATAACTACAGCCTCTGGTGTCCAGTTAGTTGGGCTGCCACCAGGTGGAAGAAGATTCTGGCCAACAGTCCTCAGCAGGGGTTGGAAGTGGCGAGTTTGGGCTTCCAAGAAGGAGGTGCTCTTACGTCGCTGGGAAATGGCCACCTTCGGTGGACAGGTGGGAGGTGGTGAAAAAGAAACTGGACGTTCATGAATAGTTGGGAAAAATATCTGTGATTCTGGGTATGTTGGGGTCCCCCCACACGGATGCGCCATGGACTGAGGCTGTATCAACATGAATAAGACAAGTAATTCATACATTCATATGTGAAATTACATTAGACATGCAAAACTGGGTAGCTTTGTGTAACACTATGAAATGGTTACACCAAATTTATAATTAAGAAATAACAATGCTTTTGTTATTATGAAATTATGTGCATAGTAAAAATCCATTAAATACATCCAGGGTCAATAAGTTATTCTGTGGGACTTTTTGCATTAGATAAGAACTACTTTTCCACAACAATCTTTCTTAAAGGAGATGGAAGAATTTTTTAAGTGTCTGTTCTGTTTTTACCTCCAATAAATATACTCACTCTTAAGATTTAATATAAATTACATCAATGGGAAAAAGAGTTAAAATAATAATAAGGGAAGACAACATGACAATATAAGCCCAGCATTTTAAAAACGTAAGATGCTTCAATTAAAGCTGCAATACAAAGTTTTCCTATACTGTCTTATCCTGTGCTGTATCAGAGGCTCCGTATTATTTTTCTTATCAACTAATATATGCCTTCTAACTAGAAATCAAAAGAGCTATTTTTTGTGGACAGAAAAAAACACTACTGACTGCTGACAGTAATGTCCTTCATCCATCAATCCCAAACTGATGCAGTTAATTTTACTACATGAGACATGTTACAGATGCCACATCACTGAATGTCCACTTTTCTGATCCTAGTTAAGAGTTGAATAATTTTGTGTTCAAATCAAGTGAAAAGGATAAAATAATAACACTGACTTAACAGCACTTTGTTGTGGCAGAGGCAGTTCTAGGCATAAGACTCTAAATTTAGAACCTACCTTGCCAAATGCAAACAGTGTACACTGTAATAATGCACTTTCATGGACTCTTTTTAAAAATAATAGATTGGTCTCATTCTTTCAGTAGGGATGGTCCCCATCA
The DNA here is from genome assembly GCF_048418805.1 of Vulpes vulpes. Lineage (NCBI taxonomy): Eukaryota > Metazoa > Chordata > Mammalia > Carnivora > Canidae > Vulpes > Vulpes vulpes. The sequence goes on along the minus strand of NC_132787.1, from coordinate 42,312,524 downwards.
AGTTAATAAAATGGCTCAACTGTCACTTCTTCATAACAGCTAAAAGAGCACCTCTATTTCTAAGCAGAATGCTCCATTTTACTGTTTATTCAAGGAGTATCCCAAAGCCATTATATACTATATGGTTAATCATTACCCTAAGTAAAAATTTGAAGATTTTGGTATCGCTAAACTGGAATGTTAACTATATTCTCTCTCTGGAAAAGCAGCAGCAAGGTCCCACAGTGTTTAACATAACTTTAAAAGACAGATTTTTTTTTTATAGATATAAGTGGGGCCAAAGGAAATCTTATGCACTATATGTGTATCTAATGTATTCATTAGGGTCAAGATTCAACCTTATTCAATCTCAGAGAAAAATTTTCACAAGGGAACATGAAGCCTTTTAGTCATCAATACACTTTTTTAAACAGCTAATAAATAAACTAAAACGAACTTTCTCTCTTCAATTACTCTTCACTATGGGGAAAAATGGGACTAATCCAGCTTCATGAATGTCTCTTTAGAATAAAGTGAAGAGAAAATATACTTGGGTTAATTTTTGATAAAGAGAAAATTTGCTTTTGATTAAGCCAATGAATTTAAAAATGAAGTAATACATATTCATTATTAATGTATGAAAATACAAGGATCTGTATAGGTCATTGGGATAGAAGAATATAATAGAAGCTAAATTTTATTGTGTACATATTGTGCCCAGAGCGTTATGAGCATTCTCTCTCTACCTCCTTGCTTTTTAAATTTTCTCCCCCTTAAAGTTTTATAACAAAAAGTTGCCTATAGGAAGAACTGGTACCCTAAAAGCATAATATATTACGTAATATATACATAATATATTACATAATATATTATGTAATCCTTTTAATTTTTATGAAAATTCTTGATGCCTGGATGTATTCACTGGAAATAAATTTTCATTTGTCAGGAAGTTTATGGTTACATACAGTACTGACAAAGAGGGAAGGCAGGCTGGAGCGTCGGTGCTTGCGCTGACAGGCAGAGTGCATAGGCAGGACACTCTCCAATGCTTTAGAAAGCTTTTCGGCAAAAGTTTCCTCAGGGGCAATCCGAAGGAGGGAAGGAGAAAGAGGTGCAGACAGCACTGGTGGTGGGGTGGAAGGAGCACTGGGAGAGATGCGGGACAGAGAGGGAACAGCAGAAAGATGGGGAACGCAAACTGACATGCTACGGCCACGATGAGGCTAAACAGAAAACAAACACACAAATGAAAACACAGTACTGTGAACACAAAATAACCAAATGTACAATGAAAACAGGGCATAGCTGACATAAAGTATTCCATCCTCCCCCAATCCCACAAATTCAATTTTTTTGAGGATAGGTATAATTCCACAAAGCAAATCTGGTAGATCATAACTATTCTCTCTATACCATTGGTCAAGTACAGGTTTTTTATAAACTATGAAAATGATCAATTCTCTTCCTAAATATCCTAAAATAACATTAATTGTTATTAATGTATGAATAAGAATGGCCGACTGAGGTAGTATAATAGGGAAAACAATGAACACTGGCTTGCAGTTTTCTGCAAACTTATTAAGATTAAACAAGAATAAATTCTATTAGTTTAATGTACATTATAAGGTGTAGATTTTAAGACTCGGTTAGTTTGCAGGAATTCTGGAAACCTCAAAAAAGGTTTCTCAATTCTATTTTAGAAGGCATCAGACTAAAAAAAGTTTGTTGGCTCAGAGTATTTTATTTATTACACTTCCTATCTTTATAAAGGGTAGAAAGTCATTTTCTAGTAGGAAAAGCATTAGATTTCTAGAGTTAATTCACGATATAGACACATTCTGCAGGTTTACTAAAGTAGTCAATGGAAAAACATCTTAAATGTGAATCTCTAAAGAGTAACTAACAATTTTCCAACATATCAGAGATTCAACCTAAGTTTATAAAGTTTGAGGTGTCTTAACATAAAAATTTTAATTTAGCTAGAAAGCAGTACACCTAATACTGTAGTAAGGTTGTCTTGAGCAAGTTCGTTACTTCCTTTTAGGTATTGTGAACTGTGTTGCTAATTATATTTTCTTTTCCAAAATTGGTTGCAGAGAATGCACTGAGCCAAATTTGTGGCCTACCAGTAGCAAGTACAAGATCATCATACTTATCATACTTAGTTCATTCCTAGTTCTATTTTTCTCCACCCTTGTTTCTTTTTTACCCTAATTTTTTTATTCCATATTGATACATTGTTGTAAGCCATAATAAATTCTTTCTGTGGTAAGAAAGAAACAGAATCATAAAACTTAAAAAAATCCTCAATATTTAGTAACCCTTCATGCTACCTCTACAGAATACTGTCATTAAAAGGCAAGACCGTCAGTAACAGTCTGCTTTTAGAGCATCAACTAATACAGCTATGTTTGTGGCTCAAATATTTAAAATCTTCATAAATGATCATTCTGTTTCCTTCTCTCAATAGAGACACTAATGTTCATTACCCTGTGGTGCAGGAAGCCAGGATATTAAAAATAGTTTTAAAAAATCTAGTTATTATGATCCACAAAAAATCAATGTAAACAATAGAAATGAACATGAAATGCTGACAAAAAATATATATCAAAACAAAGAAACATCTACATAGTCTTTATAAACTCTTCTACCTTACTTAATGATTTTAAAGGTCAGAAAAGTAGACTGTTAAAACAGTGTATTAGTAGTTTATGTTACTGTGGCCATTCATCTTGAGACCTAGCCACTGCAGGACTGATGAATGGACTCTGAAACAATACAAACATCTTTTATTCCAAGTTGTAGGATAAAAGAACAGAGCAAGCAGAAGTATTTTCTTAAAGAGAGAAAGATTTTCATTTAATGCAGAGCAGAAGTTCCACAAAATTCAGATTTAAAAGCTTTCTGCGAAAGAGAAAATATGTCTAAAGATCTCACTAAACAAGTGCTATACAGTGTCCAGTTGTTCTCCAATTCTTCCCTGAGGCAGATGATGTCCTTTATTTACCTCTGAAGACTTCACGCAGGGCCAAAAAAAGAAATGAGGTATTACCTGATGATCTATTTTAACATTTTCTCTATGAGAAGAGTGGCTAATGTAAAACAGGGGCTGTGTCTGTATGTCTATATAAATGCATAAAATATTTCAGGAAATAATTTCCATAAATTGATTCTGAAAATAAATCTGTAATTAAACAATACCAAATAAAGAGAAAAAGCAATGAACATATACTGGGGAAGGAATTTGTGTCCAACACAGACTTTAAGGCAGGAACACGCATAGCAACTGATGGTTAACTAAACACAAGCGCTAAATTAAATGGTTATACAAATAAAGGATTCCTTCACTCTAAAGTATTAACATGCAGCATTCTATAATGGTTTGAACATCTTACCTGTGTTTTATACAGTAAGAAATCTTACAAGAAATGCTCAGTAATACTTTTAGTAAGAAAGCTTTTGAAAACTCTCCTTGTGCCCATCCCCAAATCATTCCTATGTCCAACTTATGCTGCTTTGAACAGTTTCAACTCTAAAATGCTAAAGAGAGCATTATCTTTAATAAATGCAGATTAGTCTAAGTCTTGTACATAGTTTCTTCACGTACAAAGTTCAGCTAATTCTCACATGTTAATGTTATGTCCTAACCTGCCTGAACTACTCTCATTGTACTCTGTAAGAAACCTACTCCCTTCAGAAATATACCATTTACATTTTCTACTTCGGATTTATGCTATTGCTTGGATAGTAGAAAGAATGTAAATTTAACATGTATCTATTGGCTTTTATTACAGGCTTACACTCTCTTATGCAGCTACTTACCACACTTGAGGGTGGATAGACCCCATGGGGCTGAGATTGTGCCTGGACAACAGAAGCTGTATGCCCTGGGAGTGTGCCAGTAGAATGTGCCTGTTCATGCTGGGACCCATATGAAACTGTCTGTTGGCTGCTCACTCGAGATTCTGTGAAGACAGAAGATCCTTGACCACTGTCAACAGTCCCGTCAGCTGAAGAAGAAATAAATTGTGAAAAAAACAGAGAAAAATCACAAAAAGGAGGCTTATATTTTCCCATCACAAACCCAGACTTTCTTTTTCTTTGGGGTTAGATCTTCTTTGCAAAGATCTGACCTAAATAAAAAATAAATACTAGTTTTTAATAAGTAGGTGTCTATGCTTAAAAACATGAAGGATCCATATGGGAAAAAAGTTTTGATGTCTTAAAAAAAAAAAAACTTCATAGCTATCATAGAATCTTATTATCTGAAGAATAAGGAAAATAAAATGGAATGCTGTTAGCTGTAAGTTTGACACACCTTTCAAAGTCTTAACTTTGGGGACCAGTACATTTTTTGTGTTAAGCAGGTAGTTTAATCAAAAACTAGTAACCTCATTAGTTTCTACTTTATATATTATTGAGCTTTGCTAAAAAAGCTGAACCTGGCTAATGGGTTCAGTTACAAATAGCTAAGATAAACTTGTTCATTTTTCATTATTAGTTACATTTCATTTTATTTATTTTTGTAGACTTAAGTTTTAAAAAAGTTTTAATTTAAATTCCAGTTAACATACAGTGTAGTATTAGTTTCATAATTATATTTTATTTTAAGGAATTGTGAAAAGTAGAAATCTACATATTGGAATTTTCAAGATGTTGGAACCTGTAAAATTATTTTACACTCTAATCACATTTTCTTATCTTTTTAGTCTATTAGTGATAGATGTAGGTGATAATCATTTGACACATGGGAAAAGGTAGGGTGGTAATCATTTCAAATTTCTTATTATATGTTAGATTTATGATTCAAACCAAGAGGCCAGTACAAAATGATGAACAAGAAGTTGAAAAGTCAATTAGGGGTATCCTTAGCATACCTGTGCACATCACAAAATACTTACATAATACAGATATACTAGTTTGTTGGTACTGTAGCTGTTGATGTTGATCTGCCTCAGGTTCTTCAGGTTCTACTTGCGTAGAAACTGAAGCTGAAGTGGTAGAAGCAGTAGGCATGCCAGTGCTGACAGAAGGGATCTGCTTGACTCCTGCCTGGGAAGTACTTGATTGTTGTTCTACCTGCTGTTTGAGACTGCCCTCTTCCTGCTTTCTTTTTTCTTGCTCCTCTCGAACCAACTGCCGCTGTTCTCGTTTTCTCTTAATTAATGATACTCTATCTTTGATGGCTTTTGCCATGGTCTTGTGATCACCTTCACAGACGTACCCAGACTCTACCTACAAGATACAAGAGTGCATTAGGAAGCAGAAGAAAACAAACAGAAAACAAAAAAGGCACCTTTAGGGGGAAAAAAATAAGAAAGGGGAAAGAGAAAGACCTCTCCAAGGACTGGCCTTAACCAAACTGTGAAATTACTTGTCTGCATCATGAATTTCTCCATTTTTTTTGTAGATACTCATGGGGTGGGTGCCATCATCTCTGTAGAAACTCTTAGGGTAGGTGTACCTTCACTTCTTACAACAACAAAACAATGGGGAACCTAAAACCAAAGTTTGTTTTTTTTTTTAAATTTTTCTTACAGATTTTATTTATTCATGAGACATAGAGAGAAAGGGGGTGTGGGGCAGAGACACAGGCAGAGGGAGAAGCAGGCTCCATGCAGGGAGCCCAACATGGGACTCGATGCCTGGTCTCCAGGATCATGCCCTGGACTGAAGGCGGCACTACACCGCTGAGCCACCTGGGCTGCCCCCCAAAGTTTTTAAACCAAGTAAGGCTCTTCTACTCTAGTCAATCTATTTTCCCCTTACATGTAACTATTAATGTTAACTTGTGTTTTTACTTCTTTTCCCTAGGCAATAACTTAACCAGATAAAACAATTTTGATAAATACATGAAAGTTAAAAATACACACAGACACAAATCTCTAAAGGTATAAAAAACTAACAATTAAAATAAGTATCTCTTTCATACCTGACCCCTTCTCAGAAGCAACTTCTATCAAATGGTTCTGATAAATTCTGGTAGAGAGTCTATGAGTATCTCTGCATATTAACAGTTTAGACACTATGGTGAGCCTAAAATTGGTAAAGTGTTTCCTTTCTGAAAAATGACCTTTTAGACATACTTCAAAAGATGATTCACCAAAGGCTGCCTACTAATAATTGATCTTAAAAATTCCCTCAAAGTAAAAACAATTCATGATATATTTATAGGGTTTATCCAGATGACTGATCAGATGTTATCAGTATTTAGAAAATATAACTTGTCATTCTAACTCAGTAGGTTCATATAAATTAGGAGTCATTCAATCTCACAGATGTTTGCATTACTTCAGAATGCATTCTAGATCTACTCATTCATCCATCTATCCATCCTAATATATCTACTTCTATATATCTTTTCCTCAAATAAAAAGAACTTCGGGGGCCACCAATCAACACAATTTTATATTTATGAGATCTTCCACCCACAATGCTTCAGAAACTTTTTTGCTCAACATTACTGTTTACTTATTTTATTTTTTAAAAAGATTTATTTATTTATCTATTCGTGAGAGACAGAGAGTGAGGCAGAGACATAGGCAGAGGGAGAAGCAAGCTCCATGCAGGGAGCCTGATGTGGGACTTGCTGCCAGGTCTCCAGGATCACACCCTGGGCATGCACTAAGCTGTTGAGCCACCCAGGCATCCCAACATTAATGTTTATAAATCTACATCAATTTTTAAATAGCAGATCAACACTAATTTACCATTTCTTTTAAAAAAATTTTAAATTTAAATTCAATTCAATTAACATATTAGTTAATAATTAACATTATTAGTTTCAGAGGAAGAATTTAGAGATTCACATATAACACCTACTGCTCGTTCCATCAAGTGTTCTCCCTAACAGTTAAGAGTCTCTTATGGTTTATCTCCCTCTGTTTCCATCTTATTTTTCCTTCCCTTCCCCTGTGTACAACAGTTTTGTTTCTTAAATTTCACATATGAATGAAATCATAGGATATTTGTCTTTCCTGACTGACTTATTTAGCTTAGCATAATACCCTCTAGTTCCATCCACATTTACCATTTCTTGAGCAACATCTTCCGGCACATCTCTTTCCAAGTCAAAGGAAAACTCAATAGCTTCATTGTCTTTGTATTTCCCCTTTAATTTCTTAATATCTTCAATACGTAGCCATAATTTAATGGCTATCTTTTCTCCATCATCTTCTTCTGCTAATTCTACCCGTACCCCTGTTTCCTCCTGGAAGAAGGCATGGTTCAAAAGGTCTTTGATAGAATACCTTCCAAAGAGAGAGAAATGAAACAAAAAAACAAACAAAATGTCATTAGATTGAAAATATAATTTTCACGTGCGGCTGATTATTGTTATGCTTGGAATAATATAGGCAGACTATAAAAAAAAAGGAAACTTTATAACTACATGAGTTCCATGTGAATAGTCATTACAGTTTTACTCTGAAGTTACACAACATCAGAACAATTTCATTTATAAATAAGAGCTGAAAGCTAATACTTTTTAATCTAAGTGATCTAATCTCTTATTGGTTAACAAATAGCAAGTAATACACAGAATATCACAGGTTAACAAATAGCAAGTAATACACAGAATACACAAATAGCAAGTAATAGGTTAACAAATAGCAAGTAATACACAGAATATCATAGCTTCAAAATACACACATAATTTATGCAGAATTTATAGTTAGCAAATACTCCTCTTATTTATGATCCCCTCTGATCTTTGACCAACATCCAATGAGGTATTTTCTGATTACTAGGAAATAGAGGCTTAGAGAGAGTGAAAATCTTGCTCACAATTATAAACCTCAACTGGTTGAATCAAAATTTGAAACTAAGTTTTGTGATTTCTAGTTCTTTACCTTCTACTACAACTTTGTTTACTGATATAAATTCTCTCAATTCCTTGGTCAACAATTTGTGTACTATAGGTAAGAAGTCTGATTATGGAATAATCTTCTTTAGATAAATGGTTTCAAAGAACCAGTAGTCTAGTAAACTGCACCATCCAGAAAAGAAACAGAGTAATATGTTCTAAGACTGGAAACAAATATTCCTTTGTTTATAGTAAAAACAAACAAACAAAAAGTTCTTAGATTAAGGACTCTCCTTTCCAAATGTATATAAAATTAGAAACCCAAACTAAAGTTCTACTAAACAGCCTTACAGATCATGATGTTAAACTCTTCCAAATAACAATGTTATTAAAAGAATATGAGACTGGCGAAGTGAAGATCCTGAATTCTTTAATTTGGCTGATATACTTGATCACTCACATTTTTTAGGAACTGGATTACACTCAACTTACAATTTATATTTATACTGGCTGGTCTACTTTTTCTTTCTTGGAGGGTGAGGGTAGATTATTTTTAAAAAAGCAGACACTGGATCTTTGCCATGCCTAACGGGTGATGAATCAGCTATGACAGATCAGATACTTGTCACTCCTCTGAGAAGAGTCCTGTTAGTACAAATGACTAAGCCAAATCTCCTCCTAAGCTTTGGGCAAAGTTGTCTCTTTTTACTGAAAGGCATTTTGATGTTTGTTCTTCAATTCTGGCATAATGAAAGCAAATTAAGATGTGTAGAGTTGAGCTGATTTTAAAGAGCCAAGATTTTATTTCACCTTTTAGAATTCAATTGGTAAAAAAGTAAGGAACAAATCTGCTGGTTAGAGAGAAACTGAACCCTACTGGTTTCATAAGTCATGCGGACGCTACAAGTAATTAATTCTTACTGAATGTAGCAGCTATGTTTAAGGTGGTTCTGGTTTATGTAAACTCTACCATACCACATTTTAATAACATTCAGTGTATCAAATCTCAACACTGCCTTAAATGGACAGAACTCTACTTTTTTTAAAAAAAAGATTAAAAAAATTTTTTATATTATTTTTTAAGTAATCTCTACATCCAACATGGGGCTTAAATTCACCATCCCAAGATCAAGAGTAGCATGCTCTACTGACCGAGCCAACCAGGCAGCCCCAGAACTCTTTTTTTTTTTAAAGATTTTATTTATTTATTCATGAGACAGAGAGAGAGAAAGAGAGAGAGGCAGGCCGAGACACAGGCAGAGGAAGAAGCAGGTTTCATGCAGGGAGCCCAATGTGGGACTCGATCCCGGAACCTCGGGATCATGCCCTGAGTCAAAGGCAGATGCTCAACCACTAGCCGCCCAGGCTTCCCTAGAACTCTACTTTTAAAGATATTATGTAAGTAGAGAAATTAATCACAAGTATTAAGTAGTTTGGATTGAGTACTGTATTCAGAGCATATCATATTTTAGGTTTTTAAGCAACACCTAAATCAAAAGTGGAAACTTACCTTTCATCTTTGTTTTGCCTTATGCATCCTTCAATAATTTCCTTCACTTCAGGAATTGCTACTTTGTCAAAACTGGCTGGCTTTACTCCCTGAGAAACATAAAAATAGCAAAGGAAACACATTAATAAAGGCAGGTTCTTTGAACTCTGATTTTGAATTGCCTCTTAAGGTTCTATTAGATTGCCTTCTCACCATCCTGGCTTTTTTCTGATTTGCCTGAAGGAGCTGGTCCATTGCAGGGTCAGAATTGGGTAGTGGCTATTTAGCTCCCACAAGAAAACAATAAGGAACAGTCAGACAGTGGGATCACTTACTTCCATGGCCTCTATATGTAGCTAAGGAAAAATTTAAGCTGTTGTCAATATCTTCTGCTGTTTCAGGTAAAGGAAATTACTGGCTCAAGAGAAGAGCCAAATGTTCTAACTGGTTAGAAGATCTTTTGTGCAGCCTTGTTCCCCAACACATTAATCAACACAGTATTTAACCATTTTAAACAGTGAATCCATGAATGGGCATGAATTCACATGCTTAGTTTGGCAGGTATTCTATTATCATAGTACTCTTTAACAAACTCAACAGAGGAGGTAAGGATTTGGGTTGGTTTGGCATGATAACAGAAGAACAAATTGTCTTGTACATATGAAACATAAAAAGTGATAAACCAGGCCCATATAAAAGACAAGGTTTCTAATTAATTTCAGAAGAAAATTCAATACCACTATTTTAGGTAATACTATATAGTATCCTAGTAGCATTTTAGAACCTTCGTAACATGTAAATTTTTTGCAAAAATTTCAGCCATGTGTGGAAAATATACGTAAGATGTAACAAAATACCCCTGCTGAAAGGTGAAATGGAGAAAAACATTTCATTTTCTCTTCCCATCGTGTCTAAGTAACCACATGGATTGATGCAGCTGCACTGATACACTGTCCAAGTGGCAGTGTAAGTCTATAAACACATAAAACGCAGAGAACGGGAAATAAGGGAGAGGGACTAGAAAAGTCAGAATATAGCATATAAATTTTAATCACCTATTGTCTCAGTGACAAGACAGATTAAAACAGAATTAGAGATAATTTGATAAATCACAGAAATGCATGTAACCTCTCACAGATTAAAATGAAATGCATCAAATGGTTAGCACTTTGTCTTTAAATACTGGAGTTGTGATTGGGTAAGTCTCATCAATTACTCAACTGTGTTATTCAAAACTCCTGATTTGGAGGATTCTACCTCTCCCTCTAGGGATAACTTTCCACACCAAGGAACTGTAAGTAGGGCTGACCCTAAAGTTAAATCCATGCATTTATGCCCCAACATATCTCAGCACTACCTGGGTCCTTTACCAAGATCTAGGACACTGATACATATATAAGAGACTTGTGAAATATTTATGTCCAAATATAACATGTATTTTGTATATTTAAATGAAATATATAACTTTCTCTTTTAGCATTTGACAAAATTTTGACGGTAGAATGAGTAAAGTGGGCAGATGGATGATGGGATCTTTCTGTAGTGCTTTCACCACCTCTAAAACAGCAACTGGAAGAGATGTATATAAACAACATGACCCAACCATTAGATTTTCTTATAAATAAAAACTGCAACACATATTCTAAATGATAATATAGAAAACATAAAAGGTTGCTTAACTGATTTTAATAACATGACATAAAGCCCCTACACTTGATAGAATCGCTATACAAAATATAGATGAATACTGTCTTTTAAAAATATAAAATAAGACGTGAAAATAGGCAAGTTTCCATTAAATAAATAAAGAAAATTAAATCATTCAATCAATCCATGCATTTAAAAGGTTAGTTTCTAAGTACTGACTAAGTACTGACTAAAAGTTTGTATTTTCCTCAATTTTCTTATTTTTCAAAAACAGCTTAGCTTTCCCAACTGGTCTTTGTCTTCATATAATAATTCTAATGAGAACAAGAAAATAATGTTGCTGAAGCAAAAAGTTGCTTTACTTCAGCAAGCTGGTTTGGTATTTCAGACTAAGGCTTAAGAAAATAGGAACTGTTTTAAGAAAAAAAAAAAAAAAGATGACATACCCTAAAAGTTCTCTGATAGTGGAAACACTGGAGATTTTGTTTTATGTTTGTTTTTAATGTTGTGTAACAAACATGTAAAACTGTATAAAAGCAAATTTTAAAGATGCTATTTATAAACAATGTAGAGAACAATCTAAAATATATTAAGTTTGTAGAACATTCACTATTAGCAGAATATAAAAGAATGTTCTTTGGTAAAACTGGACACTAAATACATATTTGGCCTTTGCATGTAAAGACAATCCAAATATTACAGGAAACTGGATAAAGGGAATATAGAATATGATTAGGAGAAATGCTTCTTCATCTATAAACATGTATTTTAGGGAAATGTAGTTTCACCTGCTATCAGTGAAACTACATATTAATAAGACACACATACACTGATTATATTAAAAGACTCTTCTATTCCAATTTAGCACAGACATCTTGGAAAGATGATTTCAGATTCCTTGTCTAGCAAGTAGGGATAGTATCTGTCCAACTTCACGGCAGCTAGAATCAGATGTATTATCTAGACTGAAAGCTCTTTGAATTACTAAGTTTGCTTTTGAATTCAGAGGCAATCACTGAAGATAATAAAGCATAGGTCTAAAAGGAAGCAAATAATTCTCTTGAAAAATAATCACCACAATCTATAGTGAACCTACTTTCATTCTTGGTTGTCTTTATTTTTTTTTAATTTTTAAAAATTTTTTATTTATTTATGATAGTCACACACACAGAGAGAGAGAGAGAGAGAGAGAGAGAGAAGCAGAGACATAGGCAGAGGGAGAAGCAGGCTCCATGCACTGGGAGCCTGACGTGGGATTCGATCTTGGGTCCCCAGGATCGCGCCCTCGGCCAAAGGCAGGCACTAAACTGCTGCGCCACCCAGGGATCCCTCTTGGTTGTCTTTAAATAATACTCTTGTTAATCCTACCCATGCAAACATACACACACACACACACACACACACACACACTACTTTAAAATAGGAATTCCTATTTACAAATAGAAATACTAGTTGAACAAATGAGCTATGTAAGGTTATAAAAGCAAAACCAGCATCTGTGAGTCATAAACACCTGGAATCTACTAGGTTAAGCTGCTTTCTCAACCTAGTCAAGATTCAAATAGAGAAGACTCCATACCAATGCTATCTAACATTCTGACACCACCACTGACTTAAAAAAATGTATCGCAGGTACCAAGGGAGCCAGTAAAACTGAGATATACCTTACTAGTCCAGTAGCTGATATTAAAAGATTAGTGCGGTTTATGGCTACCCACTTAGATAATGAAAAAGGTAGAAGAAATTTCAGCTACCAGTCAGCTACTATCAAGCCAGCCAGGATTATCAAAATACCTAGCAGAAGTATTCTGAATCATTTTGAGAAGAATATATGGGGTTGTATACTGAAAATGATCCCCAAAATGTAAAAACGAGCATGAAACTTCACTCCTGAAAGTGACCTTACAAAAAAGTCATCTGGGACAGACATATCATAGAAAGCTGCTTAAAATAAACAAGTACAGGTTTTGATACTTTCATCATACTTACAGGTTTAAGAAATGAAAGAACTCAATATATTTTAAAATATTTTTGGTAACTGTTGACTTTTTAAATTAAAAAAAAAAAAAAAGATCCAGATTATTCTAAAACATGGTTTTAAGCACCAGACAGAACAAAAATACTGATGAGAAAATATTTGACAAGATTTCATTTTCATCTTTTTCCCTTTCATATACTTCAACAAAGATAATCAACTTAGAGTCTTTAAAATCCTAATGTAACCCCTTTACTTCCTGATTTAACTTCACTAAGTACTACTCTAGTCCAGTTTCAACCAGTAAAGGCAAAGTTCTGCTCACTTCTTCTGGATGAGGGTTAAAAACCCAAAACAGAAGAGTACTAAGGTAGACAAATTGGGCTAATACATTACACATAAGAAAAATCTGGTTAGAGACACTCCTTCTTATTCCATTTTTCTACAGCCAGCAACCCACTGGCTCTAGAAATATTCTTGCTTACTTTTGTAATTCACAGGATCCCTCTTTAGGCAAATAGTGCTATGTTATGTTTTTTTGACATGTGAGAGTAGCATGTTTCCCTCCATTAAACAAAAGTACCTCTTGAATATTTAACGTATATATCCATTTACTTCTGGGTTTATACAAAATTATATGTTCTCTTATATTTTTTCTAAGATTTTATTTATTTAATAAATAAATAATAAATAAAATAAATAAAATCTGGCTCCCTGTAAGGAGCCAGATGTGGGACTAGATCCCGGATCCCGGGATCATGCCCTGAGCTGAAGGCAGATGCTCAACCGCTAAGCCACCTAGGCGTCCCTATATGTTCTCTTAAAACAAAAACAAAGACTACTTTTGTGCAATTTTAGAGTACAAAAAACAAAACAAAAAAATGAACCCAAAGACAAACAAAAAAACCCAACAATTGTGACTCCCCCCAAAGTCACGTTAAGAGTTGATATGCTTATAAAATGTTGATTTGAACCAAGAAAAATGAAAAACACATACATGCATTTTATAAACTCAGTTTTCCTTTGAATTCTATTTACTTATAGTTTGCCAACTAGCCTGCTTGAAAAGTGATTCATAATATAGTATTTTCTGGTTCAATATTCTAGCTCTTAAAACTGTCAGTACTTGCTTCTTGCTTATTAAAAGCTCAGGTTTCAAATGTGTTAGGGTAACATTTATCTATACTTTCATAAAAGTAAAACTCTTTCTATCTATCTATCTATCTATCTATCTATCTATCTATCTATCTATTTTTTCTTCCTAACAATTTAGAATTGAGAAAAGCCTCCTTCCCCCTCTACAAAATGTAGTGGAAGTTAACTAAACCACAAAACTTCAAGTGTTTTAAAAGCCATTCTAAAATAAATAATTTCACATTGCTACATATATTACCAAATGGCTACAATACACCTTTTGTATATATCAGAAATTCTTACCCACCTCATTTACACAGTCCTTTTGAGGGCAGCAGCAGCAATGAGAATTTATGATGACAAACACTGAACAGAAGTCTTTCTTTGTAAAATCCATCACAAAAGACAAAACAAACTTGTTACAGTTAGAGGAAAAGGGAGGAAATTGATAAAAATGGAAATTAACAGTAAATTAGCCTACAGCATAAGCAAGGCAGACATCAAAGTCAGACTGAAGCATAGTTTCTTGTTTAACACTAGCCATGCTTCTCCAACTTTCAGACATGAGTGCTCTGCTCAGCCAATTATCTACTTATTCTAGATCAGCCCTTTAAACAATTCTACATGCTGAAAAGCAGGGACACTGTTCTGCTACTGCTCCTCCTGCTTTTCCTCTAAAAGCAACAGAGCCCAAGGCAAGCAAAATGAGATTTTTACTTGCTCAAAGCTCCACCCATTATATCCACAGGTTCTGCCTCCTTGACATCAAAACCCACACTAGAAATCTATTTATCTAAACACACTCCCTCACTCCTAATCATGTTGGAACTATGCTTTTAAAAGAAAAGGGGATTAAGCTCAACAACCAAAATGTAAACTCTGAATATGAAGCCAAAAGAAACACTGTTCAGGGAAATCACAATACCAGAGTTGGGTTCTCCAGTTGACTTCTCATATACCAAGTCTATGTGTCACCTGAGCCATATCCCTTAAACTCACTTGAAAACTATAGATAATAGTTTATCTAAATTATGTGATTGAAATGTTTACCTAACTTAAAAAGAGGTGATATTAAAGCCTTACTACTCTCTCATGACATTAAAAATAAACAAACAGCCCTTAGTACACAGAATCGTTAAGAATTTACTCTTCTCCCTTCCCTTCTATTAAAAGCCTCAATATGCATTTATAACTAAAGACATTTGCATTTGACAAGATCATCTCATGAACCCAAGTAAGTACTACTTTGACTTTAGTGATTAAGGAAAGGTTTTTCTTCATGGCATTAACAAAGATGGCAGAATAAGCACTGTTCAATGCACTGTCGTAATAGGTAACCCAAGTCTATCCCTTTTAATTTGGTAAGCTGGAATCCCCATCAAGGAAGCAGGTATTTAGTCTTTACTCAATTAACAATAACATACAATAAGAGCTTAGAAGCTAGGGAATGGTAGGAATACTTCTCTAAAGACTAAAAATGACTATTAATTCTAACAACCTATCTCAAAGTAACTGCCGTTGATCTTGGACTCAACACAATTCATCACTACTTAAGTAAGTAGTCTAGAATGTCAGGTATTGGTCAGAAATACAGTAATGTGTGCAGCATTACCTTTAACTTAAATGTCTGAGTAAGCCTGCTTAGGACTATGCTTAACCAAATGAAAATAAGAGTTAGAAAACAGGTGACTTGTTGCCTGGCTTTTAAAATTCTGCTGGGCAACACACAAAACTACAGCAGTGAGATCACTTTTTTTTTTTGGATAAAGGTATAATGTAGGCACTAATATCTAAATCTATAAAGACCAGTCTTTTCTATATATCAAAATAAGAATTTTCAACATATACAATAAAAATACCATTCAAACCATTCAAAAGTTTACATACCTAAGCTCTAATTCCTCTTAGAGTCAGTGCTTTTCTCTACATTTCCTCATTTCTTTCAATGCTATCATCTCTATTTCCATGATTCAGAGTAGAAAACTAGTTACTCTTATATGATACTTCTCCCAAAATAGTTAAGTACTATTATTCTCTATGAGCTCTTTAAACAAAGATAAATGTTTAAAACAACGGTAAACACTTCTGCTACTAGTATTCCGACTGTTCCTGCAACAAAGATCTCTGGACAGGCAAAACGAGATTTTTACTAATTTTTTTGTTCCCTCTCAAAATCATTGCTTCTTTTGTATAACTGTAACCATCAAAGTCCAAATTATCAACACCTCATCTCCATTTAAAAAAATTTTGGGGGGAAGATTTTTATTTATTCATGAGAGACAGAGAGAGAGAAGCAGACACATATGTAGAGGGAGAAGCACGCTCCCTTTGGGCCTGGAGAGCCTGCTCTCTCCAAAGGGAGCCTGATGCAGGACTTGATCCCAAGAACCCGGGATCTAGTCATTATCATTATTAGATACCTGCCAAATACACTGTACTATCTTCAGCACCTAGAATAAAACAGCCTGTTTTTGTGGGTAAGGGCCTGTTGGTAAGGGCCTCGTCAACATAAAGCAAAATATAGAAACCAGATTCCACAATGTCTAGTTCAATGTTACTTCTAGTCTGTGTGTTATAGTCCTTTTAATTTCCTTAATCTGGTGTTTTTGAAAAATCCTCAAAATCTAATTTCCACCGTTTTCTCTACTCTTATCTCCCCAATAAGTCCAATGAAACTGGTTACTTGTTGACCAAATACTTAGTGCACATTTTCACTGACAAGAATAATTTCTACTCTGCTTTTTAGCCACTGAGTTTCACACTTTTTTCAAGATATACCATGAATCATACATATATAATGAGAAGGCAGCAACTACAAAGCATCTATATATCAATCTTTTGGCACAGAAGTTATTTGTAAGATACCAGGAAACTCATTATTGCTATAATATAATTAAATATAGAAACCATCATTTATATACCACAAGTTTTTATTCTATAGTCTAATGCTTTACGAATTATAGATCAACATTCAGTGAGTATTAAAAAAAAACAACTCAGTTTTGAGAAATTCTGAAAAAAGGATTTCACAATTGTTCTTTAGTACCTAAAACATTAAGAATACCCAGAACTGTCCGGTTTAAGATTAACAGTCTGATTAAGAACCTTTAATATTAACCAAATCACAGAATAATGGAATGCCTCTGAAAATCATGCAAAATGTTACCAAGATATAGCCCATGATACACAAAGTTTTCTTTTACAGGTAGAATCCAAATTTATTGGATGAGAACAGGAACAAAACTTATAAAGCAACAATTTTCAGCTAATTCCAGTGTGTTTAGGTCTCTGGGATAGCACAAAAAATCCTAGCTGCTAAAGAAAAAAAATACAAAGTTTTCCTCAATTTTTCAAACACTAATCAGTAATCAGCCTCACTTATTTCTGTAAAAAAAAAAAAAAAAAAAAAAGTGAACTGTAATCTGTTATATAAAAAAACTAAAAGGAATTTCACCCTAACTGCTTTAATTCTGTTTTTCCCAGACAGAATGTTCAAACCTTGCAATCCAATAGCTAATGGAATCAGTGACAAAGTCAAATTACACAAACAAAGTAATTAAAAATCCCCATTATTTCTAACTCGGTTGTTATGAGGCTGGATTCAGCCAGATTCTTATTGGTATGAACCATTAGTTTACAGGAATTTGAACATACCTTATGATCCCACTGGAAAACAAACCTCTTCAAACTCCCTACCAAATCCAGTAGCTCTATCAAAAGAAATTAGTTTACCTCATGATTCTCCAAGGCTCATTACTCTCTGGATACACGAAAGCTTGTGTGTGGCTCCAACCTCAGGCATACTATCCTTCAAATAAAAAATTGATGCCATTGCTTCCTATAGTTTCTCTTCTTTTAAAAGAGAGCAGACAAAAAATTGTGCTAAGGACATTACTACTGTTATTTGGATTCTCTCATTACCAATGGCAGATTTTCAAGATAACTGAAGTTTTTTCTCCTTTAAACAGCAATCATGAACCCTCTACACTGGGCTCAAACCTGTAATACCAGTCTTATGCTATCCTTGTACTGTAATTTTTTTAAATTCGGACTTTTTTCTCGAGGTCTTAAAAAAAAGTTAAAAAACCAAAAAAGGCAAAGAAAAAATTTTAAGGTTTGTATTAATATCATGTTAGAGATGCTTGATTTCTGACACCACCATCACCACCACTATTATTATTATCAATACTATTTCTCCTGCATGTCCTGAGGACAAAATGCTTAACCTCTGATTCTATTTTCATTTCATTTATCTGTGAAATGAAGATATTATCTACTTACCAGGATAAAAATAAGATAGTATATGTAAAGCACTTTCGAAGGTTATTGGCAAGAAGGATTACATTATATAAATGTTAGCTCATTTACTCTAAAACTTGACTTTTAATAACTGCAAATTAACAGATACCACTGGATAAAGAATGGAACAAGAGACAACGTATTTCACGATTAAGCATGTCATAATGATGTTAACAGTAACAACAGCAATACCTACTAAGTAGTGAATGATAACTGCATGTCAGGCACTTGGCTGTGTTCTACATGCATTTCTCCTTTATTCTTCATAAACCCGTTAGGTTCAGATAAGTTAAATAACTTGCCCAAGGTATCCTGGCTAGGAAATGACATTGCTGGGATTTAAACTTAAGCAGACCCAACCCAACTCCAGAGTTCCCCCAGAGGCAACATAAAATTGAGTTTCACTCCCTAAGTTCTGTATTCATTTCACAAAAACTGAGTGCCTATGATTTGTCAGTCTCTAAACTCTAGGAATACAGCAAAGAGTAAGTCAAATAAAACCCCCAGCCCACAGAATTTGTATACTAATTGGGGCTTTAGATGAATACTGGAAGGCTGCGATAAAAGTCATGAAGAAAAATAAAACCATAAAGGAATAGAAGTGTGTGCACACTAAAAAATATTTTAGAGGGTAAGCATGGAAAGCCCCTCTGAGCAAGTAACATTTCAAGTACAGACCTGAATAAACTGCATTATGGAACAATGACATATAGCAATTTATTCTCAGTGCAGTGTAGAATGTAATTGTTAAACTAGTTTACATTTACCTCCTCCACATTAACACTTACACAGATATGTTTAAATACCCTTAGGCTACAGATTGACACTGTAATTGACAGTTATAAATACAGTATTGTATTTTGATATAAGCATGGGATCTGGGATCAGATAATAACAGAATGCACTGTTACCTTCTAGATATGTAATTTTGGGCTAGCTTTCCTGGGCTTCAGACCTTTATTTATAAAATGTTGATTAAGAGCAGCATTTACCCACTTCCCACCCCAAGTTGTTGGAAAAATTAAATTATTTAACATATGCAAAGTGTTTAATGCAATGTCTGGCACAAAAGAATGTATATTAATATTTACATTGCTATCACTCACTATTTGTATGACAGTGCACCACTGCAGGTGTCAGACATGTAGTAGTGAATTAATCTACAGAGGAAAAAAGAAACCTTTCCTTGAGGGGCTCAGTTCTAATGGGGGGACAATAGTTAATATGAATGTAATAATTATTATATTAATAAAACAGAGGTAGAGTATGATGAGAACATAGAAGAGGGAATGATACTGGCATGGCTTTCTTCCAAGAATCCTAAAATATTTCTGGTAAAGAGTACCAAGAGGCTGAAGCTACTAATGATTACTTCATATAAAATTTGCCTCACCCCTTCTGTGACAGGAGGTCAATAAAGTTCTCAACTTAAACACACTTTTTCATGAATACGGTCTTTGACCCTCTGAAGGAGATCAAAATCCCCCACTTCTTTAGGTCTATAAAATCCATCTGCTTCAGTGCAATTACTACTTCAATGTTTACTGATTACTGACAGAATGATATACATAGTAGATCTGGGATGGAAACCAGAAATACAGGAGTGGTAAGGACACTGGCTGGGCAATGTCAAGCTCCATCCCCTGGAAGTTACATTTAGCATCCAGATACCATAGTTCTGAATTGTGCTTATGAACACCTGTGCTTTATATTGACTTATTTTATGAGTCTGTTAGCAAGATATGTCCTAAGGTATTAGAAAAGCCTGAGAGTAGTTATTTTTGGGGTTTGAGAGTACTTAAAATTTTTTAATATAAATGTAAGCTAATACTAATTATTCCTTCACTTTATTCCTTTTCAGGTTACAAAAGATTTCACAGGACTGTTCTGCTTGAAAACGGTGGGTTCTCAATGAGAAAGGACTCATGAATTAGGAATTGTCCTGAAAGGGCACCTGAGTGGCTCAGCTGGTTAAGTGTCTGCCTTTGGCTCAGGTCACGATCCCAGGTCCTGGGGACCAAGCCACATCAGGCTTCCTACTCAGTGGGGAGCCTGGTTCTCCCTCTCCTCCCTGCTCATGCTCTCTTGTTCTCTCTCTCTCCTATAATAAAATAAATAAAAATTTTTTTTAAAGGAATTGTCCTAAAACATCTGAGGTATTAACAAGTGAAATCATGATTTGGTTTTCCCTATGAAATCTCAGAGAATAAAGTCAGAGTCATCAGAGGGTAAAAATTATAGTGAAATGCTTCAATATAGACCTAGCCTCACAATAGAAAGAGTTACTTATAAAATAGTTGTTTAGACATTACAGCTATGAGGGGCACCTAGTTGGCACAGTCAGTTAGGCATCCAACTCTTGGTTTGGGCTCAGGTTGTGATCTCATAGCCCTGGGATGAGCCCTGCATCGGGCTCCACACTCAGTGCAGAGTCTATTTGAAATTCTCTCTCTCTTTCTTCTGCCCCTCCTGCTTGTGCTCTTTCTCTCAAATAAATAATTAAACCTTGAAAAAAAAATCACAAATACAAGATTTTTAGGAACAAAGCAAATGTATGTATATAGATGACTTTCTTGAATGCACTTCTTATCCTGGAGTTTTGACTCTTTCTAACTGGTAAAGTCATTGTTTCCAGCTCTATTTGTACCAAGTGGTTTTACTCACCCTATAAAATGTATTGCTTTTATATGGGTATCAGTTCCTACTTACTACAATTCATTTTCATTTTAGGATAATTTTGTTAATACTTCAGAGGTTGCCTTAAGTTTCATTCCTCTTTTGCAAGGTAAATTCAACCTCCCAAACTTATATAATGTCTTTGGGATTCCTTTAATTAAAAGTCATTTATTCTTCAAAATATTACTAAGTGCCTAGAATGTGCTATGCTATCGACACAATATGTATAAACAAAGACTTGATAAATCAGGCTACAGGACAGAATCTTTTAAGACACTATGTATTTCATTCTTTGTGTTCTCAGTCCCTCTCCACAAGGGAAGCTGGCTATAGGTTCCAACAGTTTAACAATAAGAGGAGGAAGAAATACAATTTGTTGAACATAATAAATGTGGTATATCAACACAATGGAATATTATTCAGTTATAAAAAAGAATGAAATGCTTATACATGCTACAACATGGATAAACCCTAAGAACATTATGCTAACTAAGTCAAAGCATAACACAAAAGGTATAATGGAAAACAAAGTATAATGCAAAAGTTCATATATCATATGATTCCATTTGTATGAAATGTCCACCACGACAGGCAAATCAAATCCAGACACATAAAGTAGATTAGTAGTTGCCAGGGGCTCTGTAGAAAGGGAAATGGAGAGTGAATGCCAATAGGTATGGGATTTCTTTTTGGGGGTGATGGAAAGGTTCAGTATGAATTTATTTTTAAAAAACTGAATTGTATACCTTAAATTATTTAAATGATGAATTTTATGGTATGTGAATTTTACCTTAAAGACTGGTGAAAAACTGGGGCACCTTGGTGGCTAATTAAATGTCTGCCTTCATCTCACATCATGATCCCAAGGTCCTGGGTTGAGCCCACATTGGGTTCCCTGCTTCTCCCTCTCCCTCTGCCTGCCACTCCCCCTGCTTGTGTGCTCTAACAACAACAACAACAACAAAAAACGTTTTAAAAAAAGGAACAAAAAAAACAGTGAAAAACTGAAAACAGGTAGATACTATACTAAGAATATGGAAAAGTGACTTTGGCCTTTCTTGGTTCTATTAAATTAACATGAAAAACTTCTCTCATTTAAGAGGATTTTGAGCTTGAATCTGCATTTGCAAATAAAGATGTATCAGCGTAGTGTCTCAAATTGTCTTTTATCAAAAAAAATTGTCTTTTATTAAATATTGAAGTAATTTGTTTTTTTATTTTTATAAAATAATTGCTTATATAAATTTTTATCTGATCTTATGGTGGTTCTTAAAAGTCTGAAGCCAAAGAACTCTGAAACACTGGTTTTAGCTCTAAGCTTCTAGTGAACTTCTGAATTAACAGGGTTTGAGCAACTTTTGAATCAACAGTGTTTAGCTATGTTTTTCCCCTACTCAGCCTACGAGTCAATATTTTTCATCATTTAATCATATTTGCTGGGTTAAATAAAGAACAAGGATAAAATTTAGTATTGGTCACCTAGATAATTTTCATTTAAGAAAACTGGTACTAGGGCACCTGGGTGGTTCAGTGGTTGAGCATCTATCTGCCTTTGGGTTCAAGTCGTGGTCCTAGCATCCTGGGATCGAGTCCCATATTGGGTTCCCCACAGAGAGCCTGCCTCTCCCTCTGCCTGTGTGTGTCTCTGCCTCTATGTCTTTCATGAATAAATAACTAAAATCTTAAAAAGAAAAAAAAAAACAACAAAAAACAAAACTGGTACTACCATATAATACAACTTGAGTTCTCTAAGTAGCAGTTATTTTTATACTTCATTTTATATATAGAAACCTAAAATTCCGGGCAGCCCGAGTGTCTCGACGGTTTAGCACCGCCTTTGGCTTAGGGTGTGATCCTGGAGACCCTGGATTGAGTCCCACATTGGGCTCCCTGCATAGAGCCTGCTTCTCCCTCTGCCTGTGTCTCTGCCTCTCTCTCTCTCTCTTTGTGGGTTGTCATGAATAAATAAAAAAATCTTAAAAAAAAAAAAAAGGAAAGAAACCTAAAATTTCATGATCCCTTGAGACATTTTCAACACCAACTTTGATTTAGAGAAATAATAAGAATGTGAATTTGCAAGATTAATCAGACTAATAGAGACAACACAGTTGAGTGTCTCCAACAGCAGCGCCATTGTCTGCTGGTACGTAACAAAATTTCCCCCATCTCAAAATAGAAATATTAACTAACTAATAATACTAACAAAGGAAACTGGTATGACTGAGAGAGAGCAGAGAATGCTCACATATATGGCTATAGCTATCTGATGTGTATATTGCATCTATCTAGTCTGTTTGATATTAAAAAAACATTCAGCACTGCTTTCAAGTAAATAAAGGATACTGGTTCACAAACCCTTGTGTTTAAAATCCAGCATGATCACCTCAAGCAGTAATACTGGGTTTCAGATGTTATTTCTTAGGCCAGTACCAGTATTAAGTATGGCCACTGAAAAAACTGTTATATATTAAAACCTCTTATGTTTTCATCATAGAATTAAAGAATTAAAGTAATATTTCTACTTTTGACAGAAAAGTGCCCACAAATTTTCAGAGCTAAAAATTTAAGAGCTAAAAATTTAACTTGCATGCACTGAGATTCTCAGGTCTATTGTAAGTGCAGAGGCAAACAGAATTCCAACAGAGGAACATTTTATCACTACTTTTACAGATGAGTAATTACTTACACAGAACTCTTCAGTGGAGAATTTTTTTAAAAGAAGTTCTGGTGACCTGTGTTTAGAATAGCAGTCTACAGCTATTTCTGTTAAAAGCCCAAATAGTACATATTTTAAGCTTTTGGGACTACATAGTCTTCCAGTTACTCACTCTGCCACTGTAATACGTGAATACAAAGATAATACAGAAACAAATCAGCGTGGCTGTGATTTATTACTTTATTTATGGACACTGAAAGGTTCACATGACATGACATATTTTTCTTCTTTTTCCCCAATCACTTAAAATGTAAAAACTGTTCTTAGTCCTTTACCACAATCTGACTCATGTCTTTATAAGAGAAGACACAGATGAGAGAAGACCATCATATGAGACAGAGACTGAAGTGCTGCAGGTGCAAGGTATGGAATGCTAAGGATTGCTAGCAAAGCATCAGAAGGTAAGAGGCAATGGAAAGTTCTCCCCTCCATGTGTTAGAGAGAACATGACCTTGCTAAAACCTTGATTTGGGACTTCTGGCCTCAGAATTGTGAGACAATAAATTTCTGCGGTTTAAATCACCCAGTTTGTGGTTCTTTGTTACAACAGCCCCTGAAAACTATGCTCAAATACTTGGACCAATGATAGTTTCCTGTGTCTCTCTATACACCAAATCTTAACTTTTCCTTGAAAATTAGGTTAAAAAAATGTAATCAATATGAGTGCACATGGTGAGTTAACTTTAATGTAATAGGATATGATAGAATAAATGATTAAATTCACATATTTGGATTCAAACAAGGATCTGAACCTATCAAAACAACTGGGTAGTTCAGATTTGTTTTAATTCAATATTTTAATTTGTCAACCATTCTATCATTTCTAGCAAAATCAGGAGCGTTAATGAAACAAAATAAAATCCAAGACAACTTTTTTAAAAATGGCAAATTACCCTTAAGTAAAAAAATAAAAGTAATTCACTTATAAAGTTTTACTTATTCCTGTAGTTAACTTTTAAAAATAAACTCTTACTGGTTATTTTCCTGAAAATGTTGAGAATTACATGTTAATCTTCTCACATACACAAACTGTATAAATTACAATGGGAGTAGACCTGACATATCAGGAGATAGGTCTCTTTTTTCTCACTAGAAAATTCCCAGAAGCCAACCACACACAGTCTTTTGTTTTGTTTTCAACTTTATCCCTAAATTCTATTCATTAAACCAAAAGTCATTTTGTTTTTCAATTCTTTCTTTACAAGAATTCTTTCTTACAAGCATACACCCACACTGCCAAGTCTTATGTTTGCTTGTTTGTTTTAAAAGATTTTATTTATTCATGAAAGACACGGAGAGAAAGGCAAAGACACAGATGGAGGGAGAAGCAGGCTCCTCTCTGGGAGCCCAACGTGGGACTCATCGCTGGACCACGCCCTGAGCCCAAAGCAGACACCCAACCACTGAGGCACCTAGGTGTCCCAAGACTTAAGTTCTTTTAATAACTATGTTTGCAGATTAAATTAGCTTGTATATAGAAAATCCTAAGGAATCTACTAAAGAACTATTAAAACTAATAAATTCAGTAAGTTTGTGAGTCAAAATCAATATGCAAAAACCAGTGGTATTTGTAATCAACAATCAAAAATTGAAATAAACTCAATTCCATGTATAATAGAATCTCTCCCAAAAATATATTACTTAGAATGAACTTAATCAAAGAAGTACAAGACTTATACTCTGAAAACTATAAAACACGACTGAAGTAAATTACAGATCTAAGTAAATGGAAAAACATTCCATGTTCATGAACTAGAAGATTCAGTATGGTTAAGATGGCAAGTCTCCAAACTGATCTATGGATTCAATGCCATATGTATCAAGATTCCAGCTGAACTGTAAAAACTGACAAGCGGAATCTAAAATTTATATAGAGTTGCAAAGGACCAAGAAGAGTCAAAACTTGAAGAATAATTAGAAGGACTCACACTTCCCAATTCAAAACTTACTACAAAACAATGGTAATCAAGACATATAGATCCACGGAACAGAACTGAGAGTCCAGGAATAAACTCATGTGCCTATGCTCAACTGATGATCAGCAAGGGTGAAATCTTTAAATCGAGAAGTAATGGTCTTTTCAATAAATGGTGCTGGGACAGCTGGACAGTTGTCACAAGCAAAAGAATCAAGTTAAAACCCTTACCTCAGACCACATATAAAAATTATCTCAAAATAAATCAAAGATCTAATTACAAGAACTAAAAACTCCTGAAAGAAAACACACCTGATCTGAGGTTTGGAAATAGATTTATTGATATTACCAAAAGCATGAGAAAAACAAGATAAACTATGTAAACTTGGTCTCATCAAAATGAAAAACTTTTGTGTTCTAAAGGGCAATAATAATATATCGACACTCTTAAGAAAAGACAACTCGGGTGTTTGGGGTATCTGAGTCAATTAAGCATCCAACTCTTGATTTTGGCTCAGGTCATGATCTTGGGGTTGAGAGATTAAGCCCTGTGTTGGGCTCCGTACTTAGTGTGTGGAGTCTACTTGAGATTCTCTGATTCTCTCTTCCTCTCTCTCAAATAAATCTTAAAAAAAAAAAAAAAAAAAAGGACAACTGACAGAATGGGAGAAAATAATTCAGAATCATCTATCTCATAAAGGATTTCTATCTAGAATATACAAAGAACTTACTCAACCCAATAATAAAAAGAAAACCCAATTAAAAAACAAGCAAAGGATATGAATAGGCATTTTTCCAAAGGAAAAAAAAAAACCTGCCAATAAGCCATCATACTGTAATTACAACTGTTTGCTTACACATTTATCTTCTATGTTAGAGTTAGTTTTCTGAAGACAGGGAATATGCATGTTACCCATCTTTAATTTACCTTATGTCAGGCTCTGGACTTGGCATGTAGCAGGGATTAAGAAAATGTTGCATGTATTTGCACTTGAGACTTATTTTAAAATTCTTTAGGATTAATTCAATTTTTGAACTCCTAAGTAAAAATCAATTACAAATAAAATGCTATGATTCAGGGGATCCCTGGGTGGCTCAGCAGTTTGGCGCCTGCCTTTGGCCCAGGGTGCAATCCTAGAGTCCCGGATCGAGTCCCGTGTCGGGCTCCCTGCATGGAACCTGCTTCTCCCTCTGCCTGTGTCTCTGCCTCTCTCTCTCTCTTAGTCTATCATGAATGAATGAATGAATGAATAAATAAATAAATAAACAAATAAATAAATAAATAAATCTTAAAAAAAAAAAAAAAAGCTATGATTCAGACCAGTTAAGAAGCTCAGCTCAGAGAAGGCAAAAATCATTATGTAATGAAGCCCATGAAATAAAATTTTGTGGGGAAGTCTGTTAAATCCAGTATAAAAACTGACTGGATAGTAGAAGCGCATGCACAAAAGGTAGTGTGTACAAATGGAGAGGGAAAAAAGGAGAGGATGTGGCATGTGTGCAAGATGATAAAAAGGACTAGCTTGACTAAAAAAAGGTGTTTAGATAAAATGAGGAACAGCAAACATTATAATAAGAACCTGTACATGCTTTCATAAGCAAACTGATTTTATATAAGTTCCCAATAACAAAAAGAAATAGCAAGAAATTTCAACTAGTTCAAGTGAAGCAGAGAAACAAATTCATAATGTTAACTACTTCAGGAATATAGTGTAAGGAATGAAGCAAGGAAGACGTGAAATCAGAGTTCTGACAATGGGAATGAAGTCTATATCTAAGAATTATTCTGAACCAAGAACCTGATAAACAGAAGATGTGAATAAAAAACAAGGAATCAAACATACTTCTTGAGGTTTCAGGAATTCTAAATAAAATACAAGGAGGAATTATCCAGTGAATAATCCATCTACTCCATCCTACCCCAAAGAAAAAAGTGATAATGTAAATTATTAGGCATTGGGGGAAGAATGGAGAGTACTGAATACTTGTCAGAATTATCCAAAGGCTAAACAAACTACATTTATGACACTTCTCCTGCTCTCACCTAGCCTGAGAAAAAGAAAGTAGGGGGCAACAGTTGTAGATTAAGAGACATAAAAATGAAGTATCTTCTGTGGACTCTGATGCATCCTATTTTGAACACTGACTGTAAACAGACATCTCTGAAACGACAGGGCAAATATCTTAATAGGTTAGGGTATATAGATGATCCAGAAATTATTGTTATGCCTTAAACCCTGTGGTACTTATAAATGATTTAATAAATTCATAAATCAATTTTAAACCACTTAGGGAAAGGTCTATGAACAAAGCAACTTGAGTTAAGAGCATTATTTTTAACTCAGAAAATACGTTTTATGGTTGAAGGGAATGAGAACTTAGATGAATAAATAGAGGTTTGAAAGGTAGTAATGAGAGCATTTTTAAACATAATATATCTCAGAGATTTAAATGAATGCAAGGAGGATCCAGAATATACTGGTATTTCTTTGATCTTTATTTTTGTGCTCACTAAATCAGGAGCAATAAAATCTTTCAACTCCCTCTTACCCCAACACCTGAGTATGCTTTCTACTATTGTTTCCTTTTGCATGGTTTGATGATATCCAGCTTGGCATTCCTTCTTTGGTGTGACTTAAGCTCACAGTTAAGGGAAGACTTACACTGGTCACTCGACGGTAGATCTGCGCAGCATTTTGGCACTCTGAGTAAGGGTATTCAGATGTGGCCATCTCAAGCATGCACATTCCAAAAGCGTAAACGTCAACAGATTCATCATATTTTTCCTCATACATCTCAGGGGCCATGAACTCTGGGGTACCTTAAATTAAAAGAACAATTCAGACTCAACGTGAACAGAGTAACAAATATTACTCACTTGGGGGAGAAGCCAAGGGGATGACCAGTAAAATAGAAGAAAGTGAAAGTGGGGGAAAAGAAGAGAGAAGAGTGGCAGAGAAGAGGGAAAAAATCTTAGTCTCTTCCACCAAATATCTTATAGATCTTCTGCTGCATGGCCTTCATGAAAGAAACTGAACAGGGTCTAGTGTCTATTTATTTGCTATTTCAAATGGATTACTGTTATACAATGTCAAAATAGAGACCTGGTTAGGAGAGAAACTGATATAACTCATAATGAAAACAAATGGAAGAAAAAGTAAGGGATTAGCAAGAAATATAATGGCATCTACCAATAAGACAGGATGGGTTAAAAAAGATCAAAATACTTGTCTGCCCCCTACTGTATGGTAGCTGTAAGATTAATATTTATAGCTAGTCTTTGGCCATTAACCTGATCAGTTTTACTTTTAGGAAGGCCTTGCAGTGGAAAATCCAACATTCAATATGTTTTTAAAATAGTAATAAAGTGTAATTGTCTATAAAGGCCACTCCCCAGAGCCCCTTTCTTCACATACTTACCATACTACCTGCAGTACACAAATAAGCCTACTGCAGATACAAGAAATATAGTGAAGGACATTTTACAGATCTTGCAGACAAAAAACAAATGCACACAGAGAACTCAAATACAAACTGAATTATGAGTGTGTGATCCTATAGACCAAGTTTTCCAATGTTTCCAAAGAAATTAAGTTTGGATACCTCATATTGTGGGACACTTCCAAGAATGGAAAAAAAAAAATAGATCCTAGTATGTAATATGACCTAAACAAAAAAGTAGGGGAGGGGAGCCACCTTTCTTAGGTTAGAGATTTTTAAGGAGTCAAAGGAAATCAAAGAAATGTTTCCTTTTCCTGTAAGGAAGGCAAAAAGGAAACTGAGCTTTAAATAACTCTTCTCCAATTTTTCTTGTTAATCTATTGTAAGAAAATTGAAAACTAGCATTCTGAATCCAAGTTACATAATATTCTAAGGAGGACACTATAAGAATGTACAAATTACTGGTATTCTATGTTTTCTATTAATACATAAAATTCTAGTGCACTTAAAAACTAATGGTTTCCTTGTGGTAACCACCTTTGGGGGGAGAACAGAGTATTTGTGAATATTTCACGTTTTAAAATTGTCATAGCCTCTTCAGAGTGAAAGTTTATCAAAATAATAAGCATTAAATTATTTTTCCAGCTGCAACTTTCTAACACATAGCTGAAAGTCTGAAAGGCTAGCCTTGTTCTTTAGATCAGCAATTCTCAATAAGGGGTTGATTTTGTTATCCGGGAACATTTAGCAATGCTCAGAGATCTTTTTGGTTGTAACAACTGGGGGAGAACTGGAAAGGGGATGTGCTTTTGGCATCTAAATAATCTTACAATGCACAAGAAAGCCCTTACAACAAAGAACTATTCAACTCCAAATGCCAAATAATACTAGGATTGAAAAGCCCTGTTTCAGATATATCTTCTGAAGAGTAGGAGTAAGAAAAGTTAAAACCAAGCTTGCATAATAAACTCATATTTTCACTTTTTAAAATAAAGTCTTAACAGGTAATTACTTTTGAATACTTTTTGAATACATATTTAACACTTTTTTATAAACTAAACTACATATAAATTCAATTTCTTTTATAAGAAAGTAACTCGATATCTATTATACAAATAAGTATATAATACTAAATATCAACAGGATGACCCAATAAGATTGTTTACATAAGGTTTTGTCAACAAAGTTCACCTTACTTCTCTTCATATGATTCTAAAAGCATTTAGAGAACTCCACATCTCATAAGTAAAACTGATCACTTCCTGAGTTCAAGCTATGAATTTCTGAAGGCTTATTTCACATAATAAAGGCTCTGACAGGCTCAGGTTTCTAAGTAAAGAGTATCAGAAAACCAGTTAGGATGCAAGGTACACCTGAAACATACCTATCACACTCTTGGCAAAAGAAGCCCGCTTCAGGGTTGCCAGACCTAGGTCTCCAATCTTGACTGAGCCTGTAGGGCCAGTGATAAAGATATTGTCACACTTAAGATCTCGGTGAATAATAGGTGGAGTTCGAGTATGAAGAAACTGAAGTCCTTTAAGGATCTGACGGCACCAGCTTCTTAGAACTTTGATCTTCATCACCTTAAACCTTTTCAGGTACCTAGAAAAGGCAAAATACACCAAACAGGTTATCAATGATATGTGTTTACTGCTTTGAAGAATTCCATTAAATTCTAGCATATCTGAGATGGGAATATCAAATTCACAGTATTAAGATTCAGTAACCTTAAAGGTTAGTGATACTTTTAGCAAGGTTAAAGGGGAAAGGATAATAAGTGGTTGGCAAATGAATTTTAATAACAAAGCACAAAAAAATGAATTCCTTAAAATTGGGTCAGTGCTAAAATAATTTAGAAGTTAAGAGGTAGAAAAATAAACAAAAATAAAAAATAAAGTGTGGAGTTTGACTTCTGATTAAGTGGAGTAATTCTTACTGGACACAAATATAATTATAAACTATAGTAAAAAAATATAAGAACAACTACTTCAGGTCTCTGGAGAGCAATCAAAATTATGCATAAATTGGAAGGGAGGGAAAAAAAGAGTACTGCTTGAGCTTCCCAGTTTCTAAATCATTACACAGTTGAGGGAAGGCTCCAGCTTGACTGCACCGATCAGCTTAATTCTAAATAAAAGCC
This sequence comes from Vulpes vulpes, assembly GCF_048418805.1. NCBI lineage: Eukaryota > Metazoa > Chordata > Mammalia > Carnivora > Canidae > Vulpes > Vulpes vulpes. The sequence goes on along the minus strand of NC_132787.1, from coordinate 42,281,306 downwards.
TCTAGCCTTATTATTAGCTGAGAAATAGGAAGATGACCACAGAAGCTACGACAGTGCTGTCCAAAAGAACTTTCTTTAATGACAGTCTATTCAATATAGTATTCACTAGACAATGTGAATATATTTAAATATAAATTAAAATTTAAAATTCCATTTTTTAGCTGCACTAGCCACATTTTAAGTGTTCAAAAGCCACATGTATTAAGTAGCTACCATTTTGGATAGTACAGATTATAATATGGAAATATTTTTCCATCACCAGAGAGTTCCAGTGAACAAGCAGAGATCTAGAAACAAACGGAAATTCCAGAAGGGGACCTTCAAATCCTGCATATTCATTCTGCCCAAATCTCTGGTTGACCTTTGAAATATGTATATGTGGAGCAGATTCCAAGTTGCCCAGCTAATGCTAAAAAAACAGAACAGAGATTTCTGATGCTACCCATTGCAGGAAAGATAAAGTTTGTGGATTGGCTGCAGATGAGTATTTTATCTGAAAATATTCAGAAATATGAAGATATAAAAATTATATTAGCCTCTTAGTATCTTTAAAATATGCAAGCCTAATTAAAGAACATAGAACACTGTATTATGACCTACAAAATACACAAATATAACATACATAAAAATTATAGCACAAAGAGCAAGTATTAGGGACACCTGAAATTTTATCTGTGCGAGGTTCCTTTACATGAAATTATACAGGATCAACCTAAAGTTTATTATGAAAAGTTAAAAGATTTTAACAATTGCTCCAAAGCAATTGCTTAAAAAACAAAAAACAAACAAACAAAAAAACAACACAAGGAAGCTTTAACTGAAAAGCTAAAACAGGAATTAAAATGAACTACCTCTGGAGGGTGAGGGAAGGGCTGCCTAGGAAGAGCCATAAGGGTATTTTTACTAAGATAATAAAAATGTTCTATACTTTAACAGAATTTTGACTACATGAGTGAATGCCTTTGTCAAAACTCATAGAATGATACCACTATGATTACACTTTTCATTGTATTTAAATTTTATTGTAAGGAAAAACAAAGCATATAAACATGAGATTTTATTTTTTTTATTTTTTAAATTTTTTTTTTTTTTTTTTTTTTTTTTTTTTTTTTTTTTTTTTTATGATAGTCACAGAGAGAGAGAGAGAGGCAGAGACACAGGCGGAGGGAGAAGCAGGCTCCATGCACCGGGAGCCTGATGTGGGATTCAATCCCGGGTCTCCAGGATCGCGCCCTGGGCCAAAGGCAGGCGCCAAACCGCTGCGCCACCCAGGGATCCCTAAACATGAGATTTTAATGAAACAAGCGTTACACATGAAGCATTACTGAGGTCTACAACTTATTTTGGAATGAATAAAATTAAGATAGATAGGTGAGTGATTAGATGGACTATTTGGTAAAGTAAATGCAGCAAAAGTTAATAAACTACAGAACCTAGGCAGTGAATATGTGTAATGTTCATTGTGTGGTTCTTATAACTTCTCTGTATAATTGAAAAATTCTATAATAAAAATTTGGGGAAAAGTTGAGTCTGGCTTGTATCTCTTTCACATTTATAAAATGATCAAGTATATAAAATATGATAGATAATTATATATTAACCTTGTATAACTTCATTAAATTTGTTTAGAATCATTGAAATTTTTCTATGTGAACAATTACATAATCTGCAAACAAGGACAATGGTATTTCTTCCTTTCCAATCTTTATGCCTTTTACTAGTTTTCCCTGCGTTTATGCCTTATTGCAACGAGTGGCCCTCTGAAACAATAATGAATGTAAGCGGTTAAAACGAGCATTTTTGCTTTGTTCCTAATCTCAGGGAGCAGTGGTTAAATTTGACATTAGCTATATAGGTTGGTGGATGTTGTTTATCAGTTGGAAGGAGTTCCCTACTATTCCTCGTTTGGCTAAGAGTTTTTAGCCATGGACAGATACTGAATTGTCAAATACTTTTCAACATATTTTGAAATAATCATATGGCTTTTCTCCTTCATTGTTAATGTGATGAATAACACTGATTCATTCAATTTTAAACCAACTTTGTAATACTGGGATAAACCCTCTCTGGTACTGATGTATTGTGATTGCTGGATCCAATCTGCTATTATTATTTTGTAAATGATTTCTGCATCCATATTCACGAAGGACACTGTTCTTTAACAATTTCTTTTTTGGGGTGTCCGGGGGGCTCAGTTGGTTAGGCAGTTAAGCATCTGCCTTTGGCTCAGGTCCTCATCCCAGGGTCCTGGGATCAAGCCCCACACTGGACTCTCTGCTTAGTGGGGAGCTTGCTTCTCCCTCTTCCTCTGCCTGCCACTCCCCCTGCTTGTAGTCTCCCCTCTCTCTCTCTCGGTCAAATAAATAAATCTTTAAAAAAATTATTTTTTTATATTTTAGGTTTTGGTATTAGTGTTATGCTGGCTTCACAAAATGGGACACACTATTCTACCTTTATTTTTGAGAAAACTCAACACAGTGGATTTTCCCATTTTGTATTAAGATATACATAAAATTTACCATTTTAAAGTTCACACAATTATGAAATCATTGCCACCAACTATCTCCAGAACTCTTTTCTCTTGAAAAACTGAAATGACATACCCATTACACAGTAACTCCCAAGGCCCCCTCCCTCCTTGGGTTCTGGCAACCAGCATTCTACTTTCTGTTTCTATGAACTGACTACTCTTGGTATCTCAAAGAAAGTGAAATCAAACAGTATCTGTATGTGACTTTTTGTTACTGGCTTATTTCTCTTTGCATAATGTTCTCAAGGTTCACTCACATTACAGCATGTGTTAGAATTTCCTTACCATTTAAGGCTGAAAAACATTCTACCGTGCGTGTATATTCATAATACCCCCCCCATATTTTGCTTATTCATTCTTTCCTTGATGGACATTTGGGCTGCTTCCACCTTTTAGCTATTGTAAATAATGCTGCTATAAATAGGAGTATGCAAATATCTCTTCAAGACCGAGCTTACAATTCTTTGGGTATGAACCCACAAGTCTTGGATCATGTGGTAATTGAGATATAACTGACATGTAACATATTTGTCTCAGATGTACAATGATTCAAAATGATCTGTATACATTGCAAAATGATCATCACAGTAAGTCTAGTTAACATCTATCACCATACAGTTACAGGTTTTTCTCTTGTGATGAGAATTTTTAAGATCTATTCTTAGCAACTTTAAAATACATAATAAAGTTTTGTTAACTATAGTCACTATGCTATACATTACATCCCCAGGATTTATTATTTTATAAATAAAAGTTTGTACCTTTTGACCACTGTCATCCTACACACACTCAACCCCTGTCCCCTCCACGTTGGTCAATCACCAATCTGTTCTCTGTGTTTATGAGTTCTGTGTTTTGTTTTAGTTGGGTATTTTTAGTTTTTTTTAGAGGTCACATATAAATGAGATCATAAAGTATTTGTCTTGCTCTGACTTATTTAACTTAGTACAATGTCTTCAAAATCCATTCACATTGTTACAAATGGCAAATTTTCCTTCTTTTTTTGGAAGAACAATATTAATAATACATTGTATATATACACCATGTGTTCTTTATCCATTCATCCACTAATGGTCACTTAGGGTACTTCTATGGTTTGGCTGTAAATAAAGCTGTAATGAACCGGGGGTACATATATCTTTTCTTTTTTTATTTTTTATTTTATTTTTATTTATTTATGATAGTCACACACAGAGAGAGAGAGAGAGAGGCAGAGACACAGGCAGAGGGAGAAGCAGGCCCCATGCACAGGGAGCCCGACGTGGGACTCAATCCCGGGTCTCCAGGATTGCGCCCTGGGCCAAAGGCAGGCGCCACCCAGGGATCCCCCATATATCTTTTCAATTAGTGTTTTTATTTTCTTCAAGTAAACATCCAGAAGTCAAATTGTTGGATCATATGGTAGTTCTATTTTTAATGTTTTGAGGAACCCCCATATAGCTTTTCTGCAATGGCTGCACCAATTTACATGTCCACTAACAGTACACAAGAGTTCCTTTTTTTCCACATCCTTGCAAACATTTGCTTTCCTCGTCTTTTTGCTAATAGCCTTTCTGAAAGGTATGAGGTATCTCAGTATGATTTTGATTTGTGTTTCCCTAACGACTAATGATGATGATAATCTTTTTCATGTATTTGTTGGCCATTTGTATATCTTTTTTGGAGAAATGTCTATCCAGGTCTTTTGCACATTTTCGAATAGGATTGTTTGTTTTTAATGTTGTTGAATTTGGGGAGTTCTCTATCTGTTCCAAATGTTAATCCCGTTTGAGTTATATGACCTGTAAATATTTTCTCCCTTTCTGTGAATTGCCTTTTTACTCTATTAATATATCTTTCAAAAAAATATATATATCTTTCATTGTACAGAAGTTTTTAATTTTCAAAAGTCCAATTTTAAAGACATTAGATTTTAAAAACTTTGATATATAGCATACATTTCAGGCGATGCTAATAACAAAGTTACTTCTAGGGCAGCCCGGGTGGCTCAGGTGGCTCAGTGGTTTAGCGCTGCCTTTGGCCCAGGGCCTGATTGATCCTAGAGACCCGGGATTGAGTCCCACACATCAGGCTCCCTGCAAGGAGCCTGCTTCTCCCTCTGCCTGTCTCTGCCTCTCTCACTCTGTGTGTGTCTCTCATGAATAAATAAATAAATAAAATATTAAAAAAAAAAAGTCACTTCTACTTTCTGATACAGAGTACTCAGTTTTCTTTTTATTGATGAAGACAGTGAGCCCAAAGTTATGCAACTACAACAAGACAGAGATGGGAAAGGAATTCTTAGGCTTGAACTACTGCTACCGCCTGACTGGCTACACAGTTGCTAATCTGTTATGTATTCATTTAATTAAATTAATATATGCATTTAATTAAAAAGCAAAATATATGTGGCACCTAGGTGGCTCAGTGGTTGAGTGTCTGTCTGCCTTTGGCTCAGGTCATGATCTCCGGACCCAGAGTCTGGCACTGGGCTCCCCACAGGGAGCCTGCTTCTCCCTCTCTCCGTGTCTCTAATGAATAAATAAAATCTTTTAAAAAATAAATAAAATATTAAACATTTCACATATATTTGGAGTTACATTTTTGAAAATCTATTTCTATTGATATAAATAAGGACATAGGTATATACAGGATTACTGTAGCATTGTCTAAAAGAGGAGAATGTGGACAAGAAGAGATCTGACTTGCCCATACAAACACAAATGGGACATTTACAAACCTGAAAACCTAAATATGGTGAGAATGAGAAGTGGTGCTAAAGATAGGGATACTAGTCAATAATCACTATAACCAAACAAGAAAAGTGACAACCAAGTACCATCAGTACAGATGACTGACTAAATAAATAAAGGGTCTCTGTGATACACCATCTTTTAGTCCTTCATTATGGTTGACTCATGTCCAATCACCTTGAAGAAGTCTAGTAGCTGAGAAGTCCTACCCTCAAAACTTTAGCTCCTAATCAGCTCTTAAATGCTGAATTATTTAATATAAACTGACAACCAACTCATGGTTAAATAGGGTTAATTACGTACTCATCCCACAAAACTGGAAGACTAAAAGCTAAGAACAATGGCTGCCAAAAACTAGAGTGCAGGAAGTTTTAGCTCAACAGAGAATTATCAATAAAGAAATTATTATAAAGACCAAAACAGAAGTTCTGTCACTGAAAAAATAACTGGAATGAAAAATTCACTAAGAGATTTTAACATCAAATGATGCAAGCAGAAAAAAGCTGCAAACCTGAAAATACAACTGAAATTAAGTAGTCTAAGAGCAGAAAGTAAACAAAAATAAAGAAAACTCAATAGAGCCTAACAGTCCTGTGGGATACCATCAAATTGATCAATATATGCATAATGGGAGCCTCAAATAAGAAGAAATGAGCAGAAAGAGTATTTGATAAAATAATGGTCACAAACTTTCTAAATCTGATGAAAGACATGAATCTATGTATCTGAGAAAGTCAACAAACTCCAAGAAGGATATAAGTATGAGATTCACACTGATATATTACATTCAAGCTGTTGAAAACCAAAGCTGAGAGAATCTTTAAGATTTCATTTTATTTGAGACAGAGAATGGGCAGTGCAGGGCAGGGGCAGAGAGAGAGAGAGAAAGAGAAGCAGACTCCCTGCTGAGCAGGAAGCCCGATATGGGGCTCAGTTACAGGATATGGAGATCATGACCTGAGCTGAAAGGCAGACACTTAACCAACTGAGAGCCACCCAGCATCCCAACAAGAGAAGATCTTGAAAACGAGAGAAGCAACTTTTCATGATCAAGAGATCCTCAGTAAGATTATCAGCCAACTTCTCAGCAGAAACCACAGAGGCATGACATATTTAAAGTGCTGGGGCGGGGGGAGGGGGGAGGCAGGGGAACCTGTGAACCAAGAATTTTGTATCTAGCAAACATATCCTTCAAAAATGAAGGCAAAATGAAGACATACCCAGATGAACAAAAGCTGAGGGAGTTTGCTGTTAGTAAGTCCTTGAGGCTGAAATGAAATGATACCAGACAGTAACTTGGAAGCCACAGGAAGAAATAAAATCTCTGGTAAAGATAACTACATAGCTAAATATAAAAACCGGTATTAATGTTTTTTTGGCTTATAACTTCTCTGCTCATTTCCTACATGATTTAAAAGGCAAATGCATAAGCGATAATTATAAATCTATATTAATGGGAACACAATGTATAAAGATGCAATTTGCATATCTGCAAAATCTACAAAAACAAGAGGTACAAAGCTGTATAGGAGCAAGGATTTTGAAGCTACTGAAGCTAAGTTGGTAAACATTTCAAACCAGACTGTTAAAAATTTATGGTTTTAATTGTAATTCTTAAGGTAACCACTAAGAAAATATTTTAAAAATATATACAAGGGAGGGAATGTCTGTGTGGCTCAGCGGTTGGGCATCTGTCTTCAGTTCAGGGAATGGTCTCAGAGTCCCAGGATCAAGTCCTAAATCGGGCTCCCCTCCAGGAGCCTGCTTCCCCCTCTGCCTGTGTCTCTGCCTCTCTGTCTTTCATGAATAAATAAATAAAATCTTAAATACACACACACACACACACACACACACACACACACACACACACACACGAGAAATGAGAAGGGCATTAAAATGGTACACTCAAAAAAAAAAACCCACACAATTAAAAAAAAAGCAGTAATGAAGGAACAAAAAAGGTGTTAAAATACACACATACACACACACACACACAAAAACCCAAAAGATTCCTTATCACCAATTACTTCAAGTATAAATGGATTAAATTTTCTAATCAAAAGACAAGAGAGATGGCAGAATGGAGATATATGTGATCCAACTAAATGCTTACTTCAGATTCAAAGATCCACACAGGTTGAAAATCAAAGGACAGAAAAAGATACTCCATGCAAATAGTAACCAAAAGAGAAAGAACGAGGTGGCTATATTAACATCAGACAAAACAGACTACATCAAAAACTGATAAAAGAGATAAAGAACATTATATATTGATAAAGAGGTCAATTTATTAAGGTCATAACAATTATAAACATAATACACATCAAACAGAGCTCCTAAATACATGAAGCAAATACTGACAGAATGGAGTACACAGTTCTATAGTAATAGCTGGAGATTTCATAGCCCACTTTCAAAAATGGATAGACCATCTAGACAGAAGACCATTAAGGCAGGAGAGGATTTGAACAACACTATAAATCACCTAAACATAAGAGAAATATATGGAACATGACACCCAACAACAGATGAATACATATTCTTAAGAATACATGGAAATATCCCCTTAAGAAACTTCCCAATAAAGAAAAATCCAGGACGACATGGTTTCACTGTTGAGTTCTACCAAACATTTAAAGGAAAAACACTCTTCCAAAAAGTAGAGAAGGAGGAAACACTTCACAAGTCATTCATTTGCCCTTACAACAAAGACACCACAAGAAAACTCCATACAATATTTTTTATGAATATAGATGCAAAAGTCATCAAGAAGCCTTTCTGCCCCTGGACGCCGCCGAGTAAGCATCGTTAGTCTCCCCTCCCACCGTCATCAGGTCTAAGTCAGAGTCTCCCAAAGAGCCTGAGCAGCTGCGGAAGCTCTTCATTAGAGGTTTGAGCTTTGAAACAACTGATGAGAGTCTGAAGAGCCATTCTGAGCAATGGGGAACACTTACGAACTGTATGGTAATGAGAGATCCAATCACCAAGCACTCCAGAGGCTTTGGGTTTGTCATGTATGCCACCACGGAGGAGGTGGATGCAGCCATGAATGCAAGGCCACACACGGTGGATGGAAGAGTTATGGAACCGAAGAGGGCTGTCTCAAGAGAAGACTCTCAAAGACCTGGTGCCCACAGTTCACTGTGAAAAAGATTTTTGTTGGTGGCACTAAAGAAGACACTGAAGAACATCATCTAAGAGGTTATTTTGAACAGTATGGGAAAACTGAAGTGATTGAGATCATAATTGACTGAGGCACTGGCAAAAAGACAGGTTTTGCTTTTGTGATATTTGATGACCATGACTCTGTAGACAAGATTGTTATTCAAAAATACCATACTGTGTTGGGCAGCCCCAGTGGCTCAGTGGTTTAGTGCCACCTTCAGGCCTGGGTATGATCCTGGAGATCTGGGATCAGTCCCATGTCAGGCTCCCTGCATGGAGCCTGCTTCTCCCTTTGCCTGTGTCTCTGCCCCCCACCCCCCACCCCCGCCGTGCCTCTCATGAATAAATAAATAAAATCTTAAAAAAACAAAACAAAACATACTGTGAATGGCCACAACTGTGAAGTAAGGAAAGTCCTATAGAAGCAAGAGATGGCTAGTGCTTCATCCAGCAAAAGAGGCCGAAGTGGTTCTGGAAACTTTGGTGGTGGTCGTGGAGGTGGTTTTGGTAGAAATGACAACTTTGATCGTGGAGGGAACGTCAGTGGTTGAGGTAGCTTTGGTGGCAGTCGAGGTGGTGGTGGATATGGTGGCAGTGGGGATGGCTATAACGGATTTGGTAATGATGGAAGCAACTTTGGAGGTGGTGGAAGCTATAATGATTTTGGCAATTACAACAATCAATCCTCAATTTTGGACCCATGAAAGGAAGAAATTTTGGAGGCAGAAGCTCTGGCCCCTATGGTGGTGGAGGCCAATACTTTGCCAAACCACGAAACCAAGGTGGCTATGGCGGTTCCAGAAGCAGCAGCAGCTATGGCAGTGACAGAAGGTTTTAATTACTGCCAGGAAACAAAGCTTAGCAGGAGAGGAAAGCCAGAGAAGTGACAGGGAAGCTACAGGTTACAACAAATTTGTGAACTCAGCCAAGCACAGTGGTGGCAGGGCCTAGCTGCTACAAAGAAGACATGTTTTAGATAATACTCATGTGTATGAGCAAAAAACTTGAGGACTGTATTTGTGACTAATTGTATAACAGGTTATTTTAGTTTCTGTTCTGTGGAAAGTGTAAAGCATTACAACAAAGGGTTTTAATGTAGATTTTTTTTTTGCACCCATGCTGTTGATTGCTAAATGTAATAGTCTGATCATGACGCTGAATGTGTCAAATGTGTCAAAAAAAAAAAAAAGTCATCAAGAAAACATTAGCTAACTGAATCCAACAGCACAGTAAAAAGATTATACACCAAGTACAATTTATCTATGAAATGGAAGTATCCCTCAACATTAGAGAATCAGTCAACATAATACATATTAATAGAACAAAGTTTAAAAAAAACCCACAATCATCTCAATTGATGTAGAAAAAGGCATTAGACAAATTCCAATACCTTTCCATGATAAAAATACTCAAACTAGAAATAACAGAGAATATATGATAAAGAACAATTATGAAAAACCCAAACCTTACATCATACTCAATAATGAAACACTAAAAGCTTTCTCACTAGTATTAGGAATAAGACAACAATAACCACTGTTATTCAACATTGTACTAGAAATTCTAGCCAGAACAATTTAGAAAAAGAAATAAAAGTATCCAAATTGGAAAGCAAGTAAGACTTTATTTGTAGATGTCAAGATCATATATATAGAAAATACCAAAGAACACACACACACTCTCGCAATTAGAGTTAATAAAAGAATTCATCACAGTTTCAAGAGCGCAAGATCAACACAAATCAGTTGTGTTCTATACCCCAACAATTAACTGAAAAGGAAAGTAAGAAAACAATTCCACTTTGCGAAAGCATCAAAAAGAATAAAATACACTGTAATAAATTTAGCCAAGGAAGTGAAAGACTTATATGCTGGAAACTAGAAAACGCTGTTGAAAAATTTAATAAAATATAAAAACATCTTGTGTTCATGGATCAGAAAACTTAATATAGTTAGTTAGATGGCAATACTACCTAAAGTGACTTACAGATTCAATGTATAAATATATTTTATTCTATCTACAGATATAATCAAAATTCAATCAGCCTTCTGTAGAAATGGAAAACTGATTCTCAAATTCTTATGGAATTACAAGGGCCTCAAATAACCAAAACAATACTGAAAAAGAAGGACAATATTGGAGAACTCACACCCAATTTGAAAACATATTACAAAAAGCTACAAAATCAAAACAGTGTGGTACATATCTGCTAGGGACAGATATGCAGACCAAAAGCATAGTACCAAGAGTCCAGAAATAAACCCATACATCTATGCTTAAATGATTTTTGACAGGAATACTAAGACCATTCAATACAGAAAGAACAGTCTCTTCAACAAATGGTGCTGAGTAACTGGCTATCCCCATACAACTGAATGAAGTTGGGTCCCACAGCTCACAGCTATACAAAAGTTTACTCAAAATGAAACAACAACCTAAATGTAAGAGACAAACCTGTAGAAGTTTTAGAAGAAAATCTGGGGACAAATCTGCATGACCTTGGGTTTTGGCAAAAAAAAATTCTTAGATATAATACCAAAAAAAGTACAAGCAACAAGAAAAAACAAATAAACTGAACTTCATCAACATTAAAAATTTTACACATCACAGGGCATTATCAAGGAAGTTAAAAGACAACCTATAGAATGTGAGACAGTATTTGCAAATCATGTATCTGAGAAAGGCTTACAGAATATATAAAGAACTCTTTCTTATAACTCAAAAATGAATTTAAAAAATTTAAAATGTGCAAAAGACCTGAACAGACATTTGTACAAAAACATGATGGAACAGACATTTCTTCAAAGATAGATAAATGGTCAACATGCACATGACAAGATGCTCAACATCATTAGTCACTAGGAAAATGCAAATAAAAAATAAAATGAAATAAAAATAAAAACAAGCGTTGGCAAGAATTTGGAGAAACTGAAACTCTTACACACTGTTGGTGGGGATGTAAAATGGTTCAGCCACTGTGGAAAATGCTTGGTGGTTCCTCAAAAAGTTAAACAGAATTACCATGACTTAGCTATTCTACTTGTAGGCATACATCCAAAAGAAATGAAAATATATACTCAAAACTTATACACAAGTTATATACACAAGTTATAAAAAGCAGGACTATACGATAGCTAAAAGGTGGAAATAGATCGAATGTCTATCAAGAAATAAATGGATAAAGAAATTGTGATATATCTACAAACAAAATATTATGTAGTCACAAAAAGGAATAAAGTACTGGTATGTGCAACATCATGAACCTTGAAAAATTATGCTAAGTGAAAGCCAAATACAAAAGGCCTCATTATTTTAGGATTCCATTTACATGAAATACCTTGATCAGATAAAACTAGAGAGAAAAACCAGTTAGTATTTGCCAAAGCCTGGGATAAGGGGAAAATGGGGAGTTGTGTAATAGGTATCAGTTTTGTAGAACTGAAGAGTGCTGGAGAATGGTTGCACAGAAATGTGAATGTACTTAACATTACTGAACTGCACATTTAAAAATGATTAAGATGGTAAATTTTATGCTATATATATTTTTTAAGATTTTATTTATTTGCAAGAGCAATAACGAGAGAGAACACGAGCAGGGGTGGGGAGGGGGCAGAGGGAGAGGCAGAAGCAGACTCCCTGCTGAGGACGGAGACCGATGTGGGGCTCGATCCCAGGACCCTGAGATCATGACCTGAGCCAAAGGCAGATGCTTAACTGACTGAACCACCCAGGTGCCCCAGTGTATGTTTTTTTATCACAGTAAAAAAATTCCTCTCCATAAATCCTAAAAGTCAGTACAATCCTTCATTTTTGCACATGGAGAACTGAGGCCTAGAATGGGGAGCTACTTGCCCCAAATCAGAGCTGGGCAGAAGCAGAGCTGGGAGTAGAACTCACTACTCTTACTCTGTTCTAAGTGCTCTTTCTACTATATCGTCTAGCTCCTCTAGCTCTGAGGCTCAGAAACAGAAACAAAGATGGAGAAAGAGAACTTTAAGCTTAGAAAAAAGCCAAGAACTTAGATGGCATGCAATTAAAGAGTAAATACATTTTACGTGGGAAGAAAAATGGGTAATAATGAGTACAGTGTTCCTTTGAGGTGATGAAAATGTTTAGGAACTTGATAGATGTAGTGGTTATACAACATTGTGTAGGTACAAAAACGCCACTGAATTATACACTTTAAAAATGTTAATTTTGGGACGCCTGGGTGGCTCAGTGGTTGGGCGCCTGCCTTTGGCTCAGGTCGCGATTCTGGGATCTGGAATCGAGTCCTGCATCGGGCTCCCTGTGAGGAGCCTGTTTGTCCCTCTGCCTATGTCTCTGTCTCTCTCTGTCTTCTGGGTCTCTCATGGATACATAAATAAATCTTAAAAAAAAAAAAAAAAGTTAATTTTGTGTTCTGTGAATTTCATCTCAATTAAAAAAAAAATCCAGCTTTATTTCCATTTCCTGAACCAAATTTTCTAACCAATATCTACTACACTATCCAAAGTCTCTCAATAAACTTTTTAAAACAAACTGTTGTAGGGAACTTGTAGGGCATGCCTGACAGATTACTGACAGTCCACTAACGTAGCCAAACTGGCATACAGATATTCACATAACTACTACCACACAATTTTCCTTAATTCATTTAAATACTTCTTAAGTTTCAGGCATAGTGCTAGGGAGCACAATCTAGTAGAAGAAACAGACATATGAATAACAAGCAGCTTGCATGACTAGGATAAAGGTGTTGCCATAAATATAGAGAAGCTGGGTGGGGAAACTAGAATTTGCAGGAGGGAAATAATATGTTGGTTTTTCAACGTGTTAATCTTGAGCATCCAAGAGCACATGCAAGTGATTATATCCAGGAGATATAAAACTATGTTTCAAAGATCTGGGATGAATCAGCTCTGTAGTATTCACTAAAGAAAGTAGTAAGGAATGAATACATACTAAAGAGACAATTTTTAAAAATCAAATTCCTCCACAATAAAAAGAAATAATAAACCATGTAATTCATACTACATTTGACCCTTGAACAACATAGGTTTGAACTGTGTGGGTCTACTTATATGCAGATTTTTAAAAGTATAATATTATAAATGTATTTTCTCATCATTTTATTTTTTCTAGCTTACTTCATTATAAGAATACAGTATATAATACATACAATATATAAATATGTGTTAATAGAGTATGGATGTTATCAGTAAGGTTTCCAGTCAACAGTAGGCTACTCAGTAATTCAGTTTGCAGGATTCAAAAGTTATAATCGGGGCAGCCCCGGTGGCTCAGCGGTTTAGCGCCGCCTTCAGCCCAGGGCCTGATCCTGGAGACCTAGGATCAAGTCCCGCGTCAGGCTCCCTGCATGGAGCCTGCTTCTCTCTCTCCCTCTCTCTCTGTGTGTCTCTCATGAATAAATAAATAAAATCTTTAAAAAAAATTAAAAAAAAAACAAAAGTTATAATCGGATTGTCAACTACATGGAGGGTCAATTCCCCTAACCCCCATGTTACTTGAGGGAAACTGATTCCCCCCAGTTTCCTCTTTGAATACAAACAGATACTCTGAGAGACCTGGGATTCCAAAGGCAAACTCCCACTCTTTAAAGCTCTTCTAGGGGGCGCCTGGGTGGTTCAGTGATTAAGAGTCTACCTTCTGCTCAGGATGTGGTCCTGAAGTCCTGGGATCTGAGTCCCACCACTGGCTCCCTGCAGGGAGCCTGCTTCTCTCTCTGCCTATGTCTCTGCCTCTCTCATGAATATATAAATAAAATCTTTTATAAATCAATCTCTATCTACCTATCTAATCTCTTTTTAGGGGAAGAGGAAATACCTTGTCAGGAATTGTTTTAATAGGAACAAGAAATTTCTACATTTGACCTGTTTTCCTGAAAGAAATGATAAGTCTAACTACTTTGGCTTTAATTTCTGATACTATGGCAAATGGATTTATCTAGTAAAAATTGTCACAGTACAATTTGAATTTGATATAATAGTTGCAGCAAATACTGTCCAATACAAGGTGATAAAATAAATGGGGAAACCTTCTCACTAAGCTTCAACCGCGTTTTAACCACTAGAGGGCTACCTTGTCATGATTTCGTGATCCTTTAGCCATTCAATTTCAGAACTGCAAATCAACAGGATTTAAAATAACCAGGTTTACTCTGTAATAACTTTTTATTTTAATATTACCACTAAATAATTATCAAATCACTTTATACACCAGAGGACTTTGTGGGCAGGAAAATGTGCTATCAAGAATTGAAGGGGCTGTTCCCTCCTTGGTACACTGGGTAACAAAACCAAAACTGATAAAAAATGATGTAAGACGACTCAAGTTCTTTCATACTTCTTGGTCAACTTTTATAATATAGATAGACTTACGTTTTAAGTGTTCCAGATGTCATAAGTTCAGTCACCAAAACAATGCACTTCTTTCCTTTTACTGTGGACTCCCAGGAATCATAGAATCGAACAATATTGGGATGCTGAAGGCCCTTTAACATTTCAGCCTCTTCTTTAAATCTCTGCCTCTCAGACTTTGTTAATTTGCGATCCTAAAATCAAGAACCCAAACAGAAGGTGGTTTAAAAGAACAGAACACCAAGTTACAAAGTCAAATTTAAATGTTAAGAGTAACTTATCTTGATGAGCCTGGAGAAATGTATAGAACTGCTGAATCATAACGCAAACCTGAAACTAATATAGCACTGTATGCTAATTATACTTAAATAAAAATAAAATAGTTCAAATAGAAAAAAAAACCATAAAAATAAATTCAAATGCTAAACGTGTACTAAATTGTACATGTTTAAAGGGAAACAGGAACACTGTAACATTAATGTTACTAATAATTTCTTCAGCCTTTCATTCATGAGTGTGGGACAGGCTAAAGCATATTTAAGAAAACTGGATTATAATGTGATGCTTGAGATTATTTCAGTGTCTTCACTGTTAATATGTGCCTCAGATACAGTCTCATTTTGTGGGTGCAGTTAACTTACCACTTCTAAAATATGTCATTTATTTCTAGATATGCAATTTAACAACATGGAACAGGCATATGATTTTGGAGGCAAACGGATCCAAATATAAGTTCTAGTTCCATCTTTGATTAGAATTTTCTTTCTTACTATATTAAATAATCTACTAGGTATGCTTTCATCACATGTTTAAAGCACCTGGCACTTCATAGGTTAATTCACCTCTCTCTGAGAGGAACTAGGGAAAAGCACTTAATTTGCTGATCTTCCCTTGACAAGATCCAATATACACAAACTATTCTATATATTAAAATTGAAACTATCTCTGTCATATTAATATTCTGTCAAATCATGCAATACATATTTTTAACAACATATTCCAGGCATACAATAATGTGCCCATTATACTGTTAAAGAAAACATAGATATAATTAAAAGCCCCCTATGTAGCTAGATTGTCCTTTCCATCACTACTTATCCTTGAATAACTACTAGACTAAATTTGGACATATCACTCCCATATAGGTTTTTACACTTTGTGTTAAAATGTTAAAATTTCATAAAATGTTAGAGTATGTTTTCTTTGAAAGCTTGCTTTTTTCACTCAATATTGTTTGAAGTCACCTGTGATGATATTCAAGGAGACACTACAAGATATCTACCATATTACTGTAATTTGGCTTTGTTCATTATCACTGTTACAGTTATTAGCTGATACCTAAATATATCACAATTTAAATAATCTATTAACTAATCTTTAGGCTGATCCCCATTTTTTGCTACTACAATATTGCAGTGGTGTTACAATATTTAATCTCTTTGGATATACATTTAAATGTATCTTTAGTACGCGGGTTCTTAAATTATTACAAAGCTATCATAATCAAAACAGTGTGGTATTGGCATAAGAATAGATATATATACCAAGGAAAAGCATTAGAAGACTAGAAATGAGCCCATACATCACTTATGAATATATATACCTGACAGCACCCAGTAATCCTTGTGATTTTTGTCACCAACAACCCTAGATATTTTGACACTACATAGAAGTGGTTATAGATTATCTCAAAGTATCGTTTACATTAATCATTACTTTGAAATTCAGAGTTATTACATCTTTCAATTGGTCTGATTAGTATGTACTAACAATGCATACTATATCACAAATCTGAAAATTTTTAGAACTATTTTAATTAGTTTTCATTATAATCCTATGTATTTTACATATAGACTTAAAAACAAAACGGGCACAAAAAATACTAACATCTATTTAGGATACATGTTCTAGCCTTCAAAACGGGCACAAAAAATACTAACATCTATTTAGGATACATGTCTAGAATAACTGAATCATAAAAAATAACAGGCACCTTCAATTTTCACAGGTATCAACAAACTGCTTTTCAAGGGGGCTGTACCAATGTACACTCTCTTAATAGCATTGTATGAAGGTTGCCATTGCTGTACAGGGTCACCAGCAATTGGTATAATCAGATATTAATTTTTATCCATTTGATGGGTATAAACTCCTATCCCTGTTGTTTAATTTGTATTTTTAAAGGCAATAGTAAGAAAAAACTTTTGTTTTCTTTGCAGACTTGAGATTCTTCTTCTGTGAGATGCCCAACCATATCATTTGTTACTTTTCTCCTTTATAGAAGTTCTCAGTATATTCTGGATACAAATCTTTTATTAATTTTATGTTAGAAACATGTTTTCTCAACTTGTGGTTTGTATCTCCACCTTACTTATGATGTCTTTTGATTTTGATGTTTTTATTTCACTGTACTTCATCTTTTACTCCGTGGTAGGGTGGGCTTTATCTCTTTAGTAATTTTTCCAGACACCGAGACCCTACCTTTTCTTTTCCTTTTTAAGATATAAATCTGTTTTGTTTGCCACACTTGGGAATTTATTCACTGAGGAATTTATTTAGTTGCATTCAAGAAGGATTGGCTGCTTTTATCAACCAATAACCCAATACCATCTGATGAACAAATCCATCCTTTCCATGAAAGTGTGATTTTGTTTCTGGATTCTATATTGTCTTCCAATGGTCTGTCTATTCTGCACTAATACCACATTTTCTTAATCATTATAGTTTTAAAATAACTCATCCTTGGTAGAACCACTTCCTGTAACACCTTCTTCAACTTTATTCTCCAAATTATCTTGGTTATTTTTTCCAATAAGATTTTTATTTTTTATGTATAATTTTTATATAGATTTATAATGTAGACATTATTATTTTTGTAATATAGGAATTATAGCATAGACCAACTAGAACTATCAGAATATTATCAAGAATTTTAATTAAACGCATATAATTTATAATGGTATGGAGACTGTATAGATAATCTGTTCAACAACTTTTTCCCCAAGCAGTATATATTTTAAATTTTTATTGTAAATTTACATCCATTAAAAAAAACCACTATTCTCATCACCCCTCCCCATCTTATACATTATTTTCTCTATTACTTTAATTCTCTCTCATCCTATCACTTAAGACAATATTATAATTGTTATTTAACAGTTTATGCTTAAATATACCCATGTATCTTTTTATTCACCTTTCCATTTTGCTCCTTATTCTCTTATCTGGGCTAATTTTTCTTCTTTTGTAAAATATATTTTTCTAAATTCTTTCAGCAAATGTTCCATTAGTGGTATAATCCTAGGTTGTTTGAAATGTTTACTTCTAATCAAAACTATCTTGAACGATAGTTTTTAGATGGATGCAGAATTCTAGGCCAGCTTATTTTTCTTTTAGCATTTTTTTTCCAGATTTTTTATTGATTTATTCATGAGAGACAGTGAGAGAAAGACTAAGACAGAGACAGAGACATAGGCAGAGGGAGAAGCAGGCTCCACGCAAGCCTGACGTGGGACTCCAACACATAGGTTTTGAATGAGACATGAAAACTGGCAGCTCAATTTGCAAAGAACCCCTTTACAGCCTCCCTCCAATTCCCTGTTTCATGAACATTTAAGATTTCCCAGTACCTTACTTGGAATCTCCTCTCTCCCAGAATCCTGTTCCATCTCCAAATTATCACAAGCTTGACTCTTCTCAAAGTTCCATAAAAGCCCCCTTTCATAGCCCATAGTCACTTCTACTCCCAATCTCAACTAGAGGCTGCAATCAACCAAGTCATATACCCTGTCAACCGAGACTCAGATCCATAGCAGCAGAGCTATTGTATCCTGGGTTATTCTCCAAAAATGTTCCTGCTCTGGAGAGAACAGACTGTGAAAGGACGAAGTCAAAATATCTAAAACCGGATGACTGAGGAAAGGAGCACTTGTTATTTAGTTTTTAATTACAATGCACTTTCATTTCTTGAATCTCTTTTTGAATCTATATTAAATCAGTCATACACTATCCCTTCTCCAACACTAACTTGACATTATTAGCCCTTTAACTCTTTTATATTTAACTATTTTATATTTTTAAATAACTTACTTTAAAGGCTCAATTCAATACCAATCTTCTCTGAGTTACTGGGGCTCTAATTTTACCTATTGCTTTGTTTTACCTGTGGTGGTTTGTTTCTTCATGTGATTTACAATACTGAATAAAATGGTTATCTTAAACTTTGATTTGTCTGTTGGAATATCTTCAGTTACAGGTATATTCCTGTATATGGCCTGGAGTTTGTTTAGGCCTAGTGCCCTAGGAATAACTCCATGCAATCAGTTCCAACTCAAACTCTATGCGATCAGTTCAAAACCATAATCATCTGTGTGAATACAGGTCCTTGTTTATAAACTTCCAGGGTCAACTTTTCTTTCACCTGACCTGAAGAAGCTTGTCTTTTCTTGTCTTAGAAACAGAATTTCTCTTTAGCCTGTATTTTCATTAAAGGTATAGGTCTCCGGGCTCCCTGTATGGAGCCTGCTTCTCCCTCTGCCTGTGTCTCTGCCTCTCTCTCTCTCTGTGTGTCTCTCATGAATAAATAAACAAAATCTTTGAGGAAAAAAAAAAAGTATAGGTCTCTTTAAGGAACAACTTTATTGCACTCGATTCCATTTACCTGCTTGGGTTTAAGACTTCATCTATCATTAGATGATAAAACCATGCCTCTTAGTTATTAACAAGATTGGTAACTGTCCCAGAAAAGTCCTTGCATCAGGTTCACACTTCTCCCACTCTGGTGTTTCTTCTTAGTTTTTAGACCTTAGAAGGATTATTCTTACTTTCTTACAAGGTTAATCATGCTTAAAAAGAAAGGTTTTTATTTTTCTATTAATAAAAATTTTCA
Organism: Vulpes vulpes; assembly: GCF_048418805.1. Taxonomy (NCBI): domain Eukaryota; kingdom Metazoa; phylum Chordata; class Mammalia; order Carnivora; family Canidae; genus Vulpes; species Vulpes vulpes. The sequence continues at coordinate 42,261,632 of NC_132787.1, read as the reverse complement.
AAATATCTGGTGTTTTACAGTGGGAATTGTTTTCAGCTTATTTGGGTTTTCATTTATTGACCTACAATATGGTTTCCCAATATACTTTTTTATTTTTTCAAGATTTTATTTATTCATTCATGAGAGAGAGAGAGAGAGAGAGAGAGAGGCAGAGACACAGGCAGAGGGAGAAGCAGGCTCTATGCAGGGAGCCCAATGTGGGACTCGATCCCGGGACCCCAAGATCACACCCTGGGCCAAAGGTGCTAAACCACTGAGCCACCCAGGGATCCCACTTTTTTATTTTTTTAAAGATTTATTTATGGAGAGGAGAGGAGAGAGGTTTAAGCATACTCCATGCTGAGTACAGAGCCCAACGCAGGGCTCAATCCCAGGACCCTAAGATCACAATCTGAGCCAAAATCGAGTCCAACACTTAACTGACTGCACTGAACGTTTGCTTAATTTTAACAAATATTTGGGTACCCTGTATCAGACAACAGGATATGATGAATATCAGAGGAAAAGTTCCTGCTACCATAGACTTTCAAGGATTAAGAGGCAAAGGCATTAATTTTATTATGATAAAGAGGAAAAAACTGGGTACTCTGAGAACATATCACAAAAGACCCAATTCTGTGTATATGAGTGTGCACAAGCTAGAGTTAACCATGTAAGAAGAGAAGAACCTCTATCAGCAGGATACTCTAAGGATTAAGTGATATCATGGGCATGAAAGTACCCATAGTTCTGGTCATGTAATACTTGAATCGAAGATATAGATTAGGGGCAAGGAGACTCAAAACTCTAATAATAGTGAACTCTGAAACTAAAACGTTTTATTTAAATTTTATTCACCAATAGTTTAAAACTGCTGGAAAATATATCACTTACAGTAGACCACTGTAGCAGAAACTTAGAATGAATATACACTATACAGGATAAGGGAGAATAATGCTTAAGAGTAATAGTTTAAATATAAATTGCATAAATATGATCACTGTTGTACAAATAGAAAGTTAATTTTAAGTCTGAATAATTCTCTGTAAAGAGTTTTCACAAAATCTTTAGTTTAAAATACACACTGAACCTTCAATTGGGCAGTGTTTTCTCTCAAGTGATATGTAATTTTAGATCAAAATTGTTACTAGATGTAAAACAGGACATTAACAAAAATCACTCTACTTTGTTACTTAAATTGTATTTAAAATCTAAAGACTTGGGCAGCCCCAGTGCCCCAGCAGTTTAGCGCCGTCTTCAGCCTGGGGTATGATCCTGGAGACCTGGGATCAAGTCCCACGTCAGGCTCCCTGCACGGAACCTGCTTCTCCCTCTGCCTGTCTCTCTCTCTGTCATGAATAAATAAATAAAATCTTAAAAAAAAAAAAATCTAAAGACTCTTCTATCTAGAATTCAGAGTTTTCAATAATGTTTTAAAGCACACAAAGCTTGGTAAATTTTGTTGAAATTCATTCAAAGTAATTCACTTATGTCTTTCTCTACTACCACTCTTATTTCAAGCCATCATGATCCCCTCTGAATCCTATAATAACCTATGAAGTTGTTTCCCAAATCTAATCTTAACCTTATATAATCTTTTCCATTTTGTCCATATACAGCCAGAATGTTTTTAGTGCCAATTTAATCAATTCTGAAGTATGTCTACATAATTTTTAGAAATATCCTTTTTCACATTTTTAATATACCTGAAATTAGAATGTGTCATGCTACTGGAGTTTTAGATCCAATGAAATATTTTACATCATAATCCTGATTAAACTGCTAAATAACTTTCTACAGCTTTTAGGACAAAGGGGAAAATCACTGTGACCTATGAGGTCCCATAATTTATGGTCCTTGCCTACTCTTCAAGCCTAATTTCTTATCACTCTAAACTTTCCCATTCTCAAGCATATTATGCTTCTTCCCATACAGGTCTTTCATACATTGTTTCCTCTATATCTAAGACAGCCTTCGATCAACCTTTTTTGCCTAGTTAATGCCCGGCCATCTCTCAAAGATCAATTTAAGTCATTTCCTCAGGGACACCTCCCCTGACTGTCCCTTACTCTAGGTCATCATACCCCCTACACACACACACACACACACACACACACACACATACACATACACACCTCTTTTACAAACTATGTATATGCCTCTTGTATAGTACTTAATCAGTAGCCATTTTACATTGAGACTTATTCTGAAAGCAGTGACAAACTGCCTTTTCAGTGTTCTATCTTTAGCATTTGACAATCTTGCATAATGACTTACTCAATAGCCATGTATTGAATGAATCCATGGAAGTGCTTTCCAAGAAAAAAAAAAGTACACATATATCCTTAACAAGCAGTTAGCATTTTCCCAGGAATAAAATAAATTTCAATGACTTAAAAGAAAGGTAAGAATTGAAATTGGGCCTCTGATTCTCAGTAAGTCTAATATAATGACTGCCGCTGCCATTTTGATTTTTTAAAATAATTTGTAAAAGCTCATTGTAAAAGGTGCCAACTACTTATTTATAGCAAAGTACAAAAAGAGGAGGGGGGAACCTCAAACAGGGATTTCTTCCTCACCAAAAAAACTAGAACCAATTTTCCTTGTGAACACAATAAATCTGCCAAATCTTAAAATTCTATCAAAATACTTTTATCTAATTTTGCCTACAAGTCATCTATATTGTAATAGAGGGTATTTTAGATATCTGTAAATTTTTTTTCCTCCCTGAAAATTACTGGTGATTTATTTAAAGAGGTCTGAGAAAATCTTTATTTTTTTTTTTAGAAAATCTTTAAAATTGGAAATATAAAATTACATGAATATAGATTATCAACTAGTGGGGGAAAAAACCCAAATAAGTAATCTGGTGCTTCTTTCAATAATTTGTCAACTTGGTCTACCTATAACTAAGTCTTCTATTTTTTAATCTAGGAGCAATTCATAAAATATCTCAGAACGATATTATTTTAGCACCCCTAAATTTTTTAAAGACAATAGTAAAATATATCAAAACCAACAAGCACACAGACCAGTAAGAACAGTTAGGGTTTTAAAAATACTTGCCAATTGTTTGCTACTTTATAGCTGGTTGTTTATTCTGTTCTCATTAATTCTCAGAAAAACCTTGTGACTTATTAGGTAATATGACTTTAACAGATAAGCAGATTGAGAAAAAAAATTTAACATATCCCTTAAGTTCACAGGAAAAGCAGAACCAAGAATTAAATGAAGATTTGATTCAAAGCTCATGTTTCATTTATTATACTAGAACAAGTATCTTAGATTTTTTGTGAAGCTTCTAAAACAATGTTCTCATGTTCAACATCAACCATGTTATTTCTATTAACTAGGGATCACTGAAAAGAACTAGTCACTTTTATTAAATTATAATTGAAGGTCAAGTAAGAGGAATATATATTATTTAAATATTACCATCAATCAAATATTCAGGATGACAATGATAAAATTTTTAAATAATCAAATGAGATTTAGAACAGATGAGCTACTCTACTGCTTTTTAGTAACTTCTCACCACCATTACCAAGCTGGATATTCCTGGGGGCTTGGTACATACACTCTCATTCATTACCTTCAGTGTAAACTAGAGCTGATGCAGCTAACCCACTCTATTCATTTCATTCATTTCTTTCCACCTACATAAAATTGTTTGGACAGGCTAAATGAACAAAACCAAGGATCACTGTCACATGACCTCCCATATATGCATAGCTCCAGGCTGCTGAGGGGTGGAGGTGGGGAGCTGGTCAACAACTAAAACAATTGTCCATCTCAGTACCATTCAAATAACAGTACTCAGTAGATTATTTGCTGATGCAATTTCTTCTTGGGTAAAAAACACAATGTTAATATTTGGTACAATGGCCTTACAGCAATTTGTACATCATCGTTTGCTGTTTTTTTTTTTTTTAAGATTTATTTCTTTATTTATGATAGACAGAGAGAGAGAGAGAGAGGCAGAGACACAGGAGGAGAGAAGCAGGCTCCATGCCGGGAGCCTGACGTGGGACTCGATCCCAGGACTCTAGGATCGCACCATGGGCCAAAGGCAGCCGCCAAACCGCTGAGCCACCCAGGAATCCCTTTGTTTGCTTCTTTTAAGAAGCTATTTTATTATTATTTTTAAAGATTTTATTTATTCATGAGAGACACACTCAGAGAGTGGCAGAGACACAGGCAGAGGAAGAAGCAGGCTCCACGCAGGGAGCCTGATGCGGGACTCAATCCCAGGACTCCAGGATCATGCCCTGGGCCAAAGGCAGGCGCTAAACTGCTGAGCCACCCAGGGATCCCCAAGAAGCTATTTTAAACATCCTCTAGAGGCATTTTCTCTTTATCCCCATTTTAACTATTTTCTAAAGAAGCAATTCTATTCCCTAACTAATGCTATTTTTTTAGCCCCAGAAGCAAACCTTCTAAACAAACTGCAATGAAAGTGAGAATGGTTTTCATTAATTAATTTTATTTTAATTTTTTAAAAAGATTTTATTTATTTATTCATGAGACACACACAGAGAGAGAGGCAGAGACACGGGCAGAGGGAGAAGCAGGCTCCATGCAGGGAGCCTGATGCAGGACTCAATCCCGGGACTCCAGGATCATGCTCTGGGCCAAAGGCAGGTGCTAAATTGCTGAGCCACCCAAGGATCCCCTCATTAATTTTATTGGCTAACATCTGTACCCCAAAAATATCTGATTCTCAAGTCTTATTAGCATTCAAGCTTCTACAGCATTTTATTTTTAGCAATATTCAAAGTTTTACTGCTAAATTAAGACCACAGACATATCAAAATATGGGTGGAGAGAAGTGCCTGGAATTCTGTGATTAAAATATTTTAGGTCAATATTGGAGTCCTCCCTCCTTATCATTTTTTTGCACCACACTGACTTAGCAAAGACCTGGGCATCTACTACATCTTTTAAAGTGACACTTAATTGTGGGTTCTGGGATAAAGAAATAAAAATTTGTCTTTAGGTAGAAAGCAGTTTGAAACTTTCCAGTGCAGCATGGGTTTCAGTTACCATTGAGTAAAGAAGTAATTAAAACAAACAAACAAAAAAACCAACTATTCTGTATTTTGAAAGAAAGGAATCATGTAAGTAATTAAGTTTGACATATCACTTATAGGTCTACATAGTCTAATAATAATTCCAAGATGATAAAAGTATTTTGTACTTCTAAATACTTCTACAGTAAATATTTTGCTTTTTAAGCTGTATAGGTAACTTGTATTCTTTTCTTGAAATTTTCAGAATAGAGATTGAAGGCCTGGGGAAAGGTGGGAAAATAACTAGAAGGAAAGTAATTCTCATGCAAAAACTCTTAAATGTTATAACAGCAAAAATGACTAACAGGGCCGTTAAGGTGTTTTGAAATACAATATGAAAATTAAACCTGGATTTTAAGTGGCCAAATCTACAGAGTAAATTTCTACTACAAATTTCTTTATGGCCTTCTATCAGGTACCCTTAGAATGGAATTGGGTCTGTCCATAGAGAAGAGTTTAATTTTAGGTCAATATATGTGATAATTACTGGGGCGAGGGAGGGTAGAAGGATTATTTTTAAAATGAATTGTGTCACCTGCTTCTCCATTGAGTCTGTTTTGTTTTCAAAGATTTTATTTATTCATTCATTCATTCATTCATTCATTCATTTATTTATTTATTTATTTATTTATTTGAGAGAGAGAGCAGAAAACACAAGCAGGAAGTTGGGGGAGTGCGCAGAGGGAGAAGCAGACTCCCTGTGGAGCAGAGGGGGGGGGGGGCGCTGTGGGGCTCCAGGATCAAGACCTGAGCCAAAGGCAGATGCTTAACCCACTGAGCCACCCAGCCACCCCTCCACAGTCTTTTAGGAACTATTTTGAAAGAGTTGAGTACCAGTTTTGGGGACCAAAGAAGAAAAAAAAGGGTCACAAAAAGAACAGTAAAAAACAAAACCAAAAAAGCCCTGGTTTTTCTAACTCCCAATCAGACCCTTCTTCCCAATGTGGCTCATTTTTATTTGCATTTCATTTATTTACAAAAAGGTTCTCTGTTTCAAAGCAGCAAGAAAAAAATGATCTACTTAAACAAAAGTCAAGAGTGCTTTCTCAAACCAGACTAATTTATATAGTTCTATCCTTAAGCATCCTCCAATTCATCCCCAGTCTGGGCCACAAATATGTAAATCTGGAGTCTAAGAGATTCTCTCCACCCATCTCCTTGTAGGGGGAGGGGGGCAGGCACAAAAGTCAAATAATTCAAACATATCTAGAACCTGGCACAAACAGAAAGCTTTATGTTAATGCTACAAATATAGCAGATACTTATAAATAGCTAAACCACAAAATGAAAGTAAACACATTCAATCCTATTAAAAAATAGCAATTTTCACTAAATGACTTGCAATATCCACTATAGTAGCAAAACTCAGAACACTACTTAGCCATCCACATAAATTCAAAAGTTTTTACTGAAATAGATTCGATTCATTTGAATGTGAAGGCAATGAACTGAGAGAGCTAAACCCCAACTGTTACAGGTAGAGCCTTATACAAAAACTTTCTAAAGAAAGCAAAAAGAGTTGAGAAGGGGACAAAGAAGGGACGCTGAATGTGGACAGAAAGATAAAAAAAAATTCTCGTTCATTATAAGGAAATTTTACACTTCAGAGACAAATGATACCCTGCAGTGGCTATGAAAAAGTTTCCAAAGTTATTTGAATGGGGAATGAAGGGTTGCCAAAGGTGAGATCAACAATATATAACTGGGGCATCAGTGGTTTAGCACCATCTTCGGCCCAGGGCGTGATCCTGGAGACCTGGGATCGAGTCCCACGTCAGGCTTCCTGCATGGAGCCTGCTTCTCCCTCTGTCTCTGTCTGTGCCTCTCTCTCTCTCTGTGTCTCTAATGAATAAATAAAAATCTTAAACAACAACAACATATAACTGAAAACTCCCCACGGAGTTATTAGCACTGAAACTCAGTAGATCATCCTGTTAAGAATCCGCCACCACAGGAAAGCTACATGCCGTAGCTGCACATTGCAAAGCAAGAATCTCATCAAAGAATTCCCTGAGCTTTATTCCCAAAACTGGTCTCATTTAGTCCAGGAGGAAAATCAATAAAATTAAGTCCAGTATATAAGAACACAATGCATTAGCTTTTCAATAGGCATAATCTAAGGAAATAAGACCGAAGTAAAACTTTTAAAAACCTCCTAAAAGAGGGAAGACACACACACACACACACACACACACACACGAGGATTCTGAGTATATACTCATTCATATTAAATATAAATACTTGTGTATCACTTCTTCTGGGATCCTCTCCGTATCAGCTCAATCTTAACCCCTCCCTTCTTCTCATATCCACTTGGGGGACAGGGAATAAATATTTCCACTTTACAAGGAGACCCAGAAATACAGAAAACAGTAAGATGTGAAGAGTAAAGAAAAAAAAAAACTAAAAGCCCAATTTGCGCAAGTGCACCTGCCTTAATGAAGTTTTATGTTCATGTTCGGTAGGGTGTATTTTAATGTAATGCTTTACTAATTCTGGAATTCAAATTACTATTTACAAAGGTCTAGTGCACAGTTTATGACCCAAGACTCAATATATCTCCAACCCTACAAAGTTTCTTCCATAAATTAGCGCATTATCAATTTCAATTTCCCAATTTCTCTTTGTCTTCCCAGGCAATAGGCTGAAACTTTTTTAATCCTTATAATTCTGTAATTCCATCATTCTTCATATCTCATTTCCACTGCTGCACACTAGTAAAACATACAACTAATTCATATCAAAACAACTATTAAACTTTTCCTACATCAATCTATCCTTTTAATGGCAGATGTTCTCCAAAACACTAATTTTATCATGCCAACTCCCTGGCTCAAAAATAGTGAGTGTAAAATTAGCCAACTTTGCCTAACGCTAAGAATTTTCTGGGGCATCTGTCAACTAAGTTATTCTAGGGGCATTACCGTAAAATCAATCACCAGGGGAAGGACCTCTTATGCTCAGTATGTTTGAAAAGTTCTCTATTACATTAAAATCCAAATTCAAAAGCCATTCAGATTCATCCTTTTTCCCCCAACACTTTCCAAAATAACCCAACCACATATAGGAAGGATTCCTACATTCTCACACGCCATGTTCATCTCTTCTTTTGTACTCCTATAACTAAAGTAATTGATATGAGTCTTATTTTCCTTGCCTGTAAAATGGAAACATCATCTTTCTTGACTAAGAATTATTTTTAGAATTTAACATACTGCATGCAAGTTTTCAAAACTATGACAATAATTACATAAAGAACATTTTTAAAAGATTTATTTATTGGAAGGAGAGAGAGAGAGATAGAGAAAGAAAATGAGAACACCTGGTGGGGAGGAACAGAGGGAAAGAATCTTTCAAGCAAACTCCTGCTGAGCACATAGCTCAATCTTGCCACCCATGAGATCACGACCTGAGCAGAAACTAGGAGTCAGATGCTTAACTGACTGGGCCACCCAGGCACCCTAAGAACATTATTTTTATGGCATCTACTCCATTCACAGGGATTTATTATCACATACGAATTCCTGAATATATTCACACTTGGCCATTTTACACAGCAGTGTAAGAGACTGATGAGAAAGTCATCAGAAATCATCTCCCATTTCCTTAATTTGGGACTACAGACATATCAGGAATTGGTAAAAGAATTCTATGCTCTTAGACAATTAAATACAAATTTATATACGTATATTCTGACTCAACTAGTTGACCAAAAGATTTCACGAGGAAGTTTATTTTTTTAATTACATTAGCAATCAAATGATTAGCTAAGTGGCAATTTATAAATCCCATGTATTGCTAATTTTGCTAAAAGATTTTGGCTGCAGATAGATTGGCATGTCATAATGTCAGCTAATTTCCTGTCAACTATTTACTCTAAATTCCTTTACTATTTAAAGATAAAATTGCTGCAGTTATAATTTGTAACTGAAAAAGACATTCTTTTAAGACTAACTTACTTATAAAAGAAGACTAACTGCAACAATTTGATTCAGACTACTAAGTAAACACTAATTTGGTTTTAGTTAATTTGCATTTAAATCGAAAGTGTGTTTTATTTTATAGTTGGGTATAACCTAAAAGCACAAGAATTGTGTATTTTGTTGTCTATTTACATATGTAACATTTCAATAATTAAGTAATATTAAGGGTAATATTGCTTTTTCCTTTAAAACACATCTGACAATGAGATACCACTTTAAATGCATTAGGTTGACTATTATTTAAAAAAAAAAAAAATACAGAGGCACCTGGGTGGCTATCAGTTAAGCCTCTGCCTTTGGCTCAAGTCATAATCCCAGGGTCCTGGGATCCAGCCCAGAATCAGATTCCCTGCTCAATAGGGAGTCTGCTTCTCTCTTTCCCTCTGGGCTTGCTCTCTCACTCTCTCTTGCTCTCAAATAAGTAAATAAAATCTTTAACAAAACAAAAAAATGTTACCAAGGATACAGAGTAATTGGCACCCTTGTGCAATACTGGTAGGAATGTAAAATGATATAACCACTATGGAAAAACAGTATGGCACTTCTCCAAAAAACTAAACACAGAATTACGTATGACCCAGTAGGTCCACTCCTCCCATATATCCAAAAGCATTAAGAGCAGGGACTTTATTCACAACAGCCATGGGTAAAAACAACGCAAGTGCCCATCAACAGATGAATGGAAAACAAAACATGGCAAATATGTACAGCAGAATACTATTCAGCCTTTAAAAGGAAATTCTGACACATGTTATGACATGGATGAACCATAAGGACATTATACTAAGTAAAATAATCCAAGATGCAAAAGGACAAATACTGTATGATTCCATTTCTATGAGGTACGTAGAATAGACAAATTCAGAGACAAAAAGTAGAAAAGCAGTTACAAGAGGTTGGGGAAGGGTAGAATGGTAAGTAAATGTTTAATGAGTTTAGATTTTCAGTTTGGGATGAAGAAAAGTTCTGGATATGGATGGTGGTGATGAATGTACGTCACTAAGAGTGTAATTAATATCACTGAAATTATATACACTTACAAAGTGTTACATTTTTGTAAATTAATGTTATATATATTTTACCACCTAAACAAAAAAGTCTATTAAGATTTCTTGATTTTGAGGAACTCTGCTCTTAACGCTTAAGAAAATGAAATGCAAAATTCAGGACAGGGGAGGCCAGGGGATGCCACTGGGGAGAATCACACAGAAAGCTTCAAAGTTATAGATAATGTTCTACTTCCTACATTAGGATATATACTAGATGAAGATCTTGAAATAAATATGAGATACTGTATATGATCCTTTTACACTTAAGAGAAAAATGCCTACTAGTCATCTTATCAACTCTCTAAATAAGAAAAAAGATAAGTTACAAATCTCACATTTTCTTATTTTCAAGGCAAGTAATTAATTCTACCTCAATACTGACCTCTTGATAAGTTTAACTAGGAACTAGACTAGTTTTCATTATTATTAAAACCTAAACCAAGTGTCATTTCACCCAATGAATTGGTTTTAACATACCTTTTTAAAAAATCAGTTACAGTATGATCAGTGGGTATGTGGGGAATTTAAATATTTTGAAACTTTAGATGAACTTTTTCAGCATAGAGAAATGTAGAATATATGTGTGTGTGTGTGTGTGTATATATATATATGCCCTGTTTTTGTCACATCTTCATATTTTGCCATATTTGTTTTAGATTATTTTATATGAAATAAAAATGTCATTTCCTTCTCTTCCTCTCATACCTACCCACTGTCTGAAATTTGTCACTCTACTGTATATTTTAACAGTTTTACAACATATGTACACATTCATGAATGATACTGCTTTATATGTTTTGACTTTTATATAAATGCTATTTCTGAACTTTTTCCTGGCTTTTTTGCTTGTGATCTTTTTTTTTTTTTTTTTTAAGATTTTACTTATTTATTCATAGAGATGCAGAGAGAGAGAGAGAGGCAGAGACACAGGTAGAGGGAGAAGCAAGCTCCATGCAGAGAGCCTGACGTGGGACTGGATCCAGGGTCTCCAGGATCACGCCCTGGGCTGCAGGCGGCGCTAAACCGCTGTGCCACCGGGGCTGCCCCTGCTTGTGATCTTTTTAATGAACTAATTTCCTATCCCAACAGAGAAGGCCATCCTTCAAGTATATAATATATATATTGAAATATAATTAACCATATTATAAAATTGAACCAAATATAATTGTCTTGTCAGTCATCATGGGTGATGTACAGGCTATATCATATAATTCATGGTTGTACTGTACAGTACAACCTGTACCTGTACTCATGGTTGAGTACAGGCTATATCATATAATTCAACCTAACACAGGATGGAATTATTTTCATTTTTCTCCCAGTGGTTTAGAAGATACCTTATTTAATTCTACTAGTGCTTACTTTTTAAGTTGTCCAACAACATTCTTTAACTTATATCTAGGATCAGGATCTTTGGAGTATCTTACATTTGAATTCAAAACATGTTTACCACCTTCCTTACCTACTTCTTAGTTGTTAAAGTAATCTAAAGATTGATTATGGCTTCCTTTTTGATGCCAGAAACTGCTGGTCACATGGCATTTATATTCCCTGTATAGTCAAGTTTACAATTTTAGCCATTTCATATGTATTGTCAGTCATTATAAAATGAATTCAATCTTTGATACCCTAATTCTTGTTTTAATACGCTAGTCCCTTTAACAAAGTTGGTGCCATGGTCTTCTAGCACCTAATATTGGAGTGAAGAATCTGATTTTAGATCTTTAATAAATAATAGCACTGTTCTACATGGATATTTAGAAGTTGCCCTTTCCTCATACTTTATAGTTCAATTATTTTACTAGAATGTGCCTAAGATGTAGGTCTCTTTTGTTTTTGTTTTGTTTTGTTTTTCTGTTTTGTTTTTTTTTTAAAGAAGGGAGTGAGTTCTTTCTGTGTACAAAGAACTTCTTTTTCAAAACTCAGGAAAGTTTTATTCTAGTCTGTCAATTATTGGTCCTTTAGGAATGGGTAAGTCATGGGAATAAAAGGGACAGCACAGATGTTCCAGAGTTTATGGTCTGTTACACATGTAACAGAAGAAGTAGTCAAATTCCCTTCTCATATTTATATTGTGATATACATAAATAGCAATACCATTGCCAGTTCCTAATAAGCTTTTAACTAGTGGAGATGTTTCTCAAACTTCTGTCATTTGCCTATCATTTTCACGGTATTTTTCCAAAACCAATACTAGCTATAATATTTACTTGATATTTTTATTTACAACATATCACTTTATTTAATACCTAATTTGGCATCCTCTTAATCAATTAGTATTGCATTGCTGGTGATTAAAACAAATTTATAAGTGGGGTGCCTAGGTGGCTCAGTTGATTAAGTGTCATACTCTTGCTTTTGGCTTAGGTCATGATCTCAAGATTGTGCAACTGAGCTGCAACAAAAGCACCAGAATCAGACTGCACTGAGCAGGGAGCCTGCTTAAGATTTTCTCTCTCTTTCTGCCCCACTTCCCCCTTAAAAATTTTTAAGAATTAAAATGCTTTTCTTTCATATATCACCTGAAAATATCTCATGTCTAGAAGTATATACACCATATTTTGGATAACAATCCCCAATACACTACATGTACAACAGAATTACCACCAAGTATTCCTCTCTCCCTACCGCCTCATTTACTGATATGCTTCCATACAGAAAATTTGTGAGGGACACACACTAGAAACACTGAAAAAGACACAAAAAGACAGTTCATCTCATGGAAGAGTGGGTGAAGTTGATGGTGGATTAACTTTGTGGTTAGCTCAGGCCCCAGGTCAGACTTTTTAACAAATAATGGGGATAAGGATTTTTTTTTTCCCTGCCTGTGGTGATTTTCATTTCAAAAAACAGTCAATATAAATTCCATGTGCTGAAATCTACATAGTATTCCTCTATCTGGCTGAATCTGCCTTATTATTAGTAATACTTATTCCCACTTCTGTCTTTATGTTTATCAATTTTCATTTCTATTAATATTAGGAGTTTTAATTCATTCTTGATTTCATGATTATTTTCATGAGAAAAATAAGAAAGCCTGTCTTTGCAATTGTTAGCCATCATTTTAAAACTTCCCCACCCCTACACCAGTTTTTAAGTTCTGCTAACCAAATAACCAACTAACACCAAGGAACAAGCTTGTCACTCCATATAAAAAGGTGATTAACATCATTTTAGAAGTTGGCAGGAGTTTCCAACTGAAATGGTAGAATAAACATCTTATCTTACTTTCCCTCCAGACCCCATTAACATAGTAACCCAAGGAAGCTCAAGAAATAAATACTAAATGCAAAATGATAAAAGATGGAGGGGAGTTTCAGCAGAAGAAAGATGTCTGGCAAACACTGACTTTTTTTTTTTTAAGATTTTATTTATTTATTTATTCATAAGAGACAAAGAGAGAGGCAGAGACACAGGCAGAGGGAGAAGAAGGCTCCATACAGGGAGCCCGATGTGGGACTCAATCCCAGGTCTCCAGGATCACGCCCTGGGCTGAAGGCAGGCGCTAAACTGCTGAGCTACCCAGGGATCCCAAACACTGACATTCTGAACCAAGAAGTAACATTATTCTAGAATATAGAAGGCACCTAAGAAGGGAGGCAATCTTTTCCTGAAAAATGATGAGGCTCAGTAGAGCAGAAATGAAATATTGGATTAAAAAAAAAATTGTAAGGCAGACTAATCAATGCCCCTTCCCTTCCTTCTACTCAGCAAAATGCTCAGTCAAGAGCTTACCTTTGGGTGGTAGGAAAAAAATTAAGGTTTATTCTAAAGAAATTAAAGCAACTAGTGGAGCAATTAAAGCAGAAGTTGGTACCCCTAAACAAAACCCATTACCGGTAGTTCTACCATTTTAGGAGCTCCCTGACTGTTCTGGGAGAGTGACAGTTAAAAAGTCCACCCATTTTCAGAGCTCACAGTAAGCCTTATTCTTAAATATCAACAGACAATCACCACACTTGAGAGAATCTGTAAAGGAAAAATTCCACACCCTGCCAAAATAAGGAAGAGAGAAAGCAGGATTAACAAAAAAAAACAAAACAAATTCAGGAACTAGAGTAAACCAAAACAAATAAACAAATCCTTTGTTTAATGAATACAGAGTTTCTGTTTGGGATAATGAAAAGTTCTGGAAATTGGTAATGGTAAGGGTTTCAAATATTGTGAATGTATTTAAAACCATTGAATTGTACATATAAAAATATTGAAATGGTAAGCTTTATGTTATATTTTTAATCACAAAAAATATTACTACAAGTGAAATGGAAAAATGGAAACAATGTAGCAAGAAACTTGAATGCTAGAGGAAAGCTGAATGATCTTGTGGTATTGTATCACAAATTCTTTGCCAAATGAAAATGTGATCAAAGAGAATGAAGCCCAAAAATGCAGGGGGAGAAAAGGATTTAGAGCTAAGTGTGGAAGTTAATAAAATTTTTTCTGTATTTTGTGATATTTTTGGTATTAGCTTTTGTAAGTTTGTAATTTGTTGTGATTTCTCATTACACATAAATATTCATTTTCATAATTTCTTTAAAAAATTTATAGAGTACCTTAAAAATATTAGGACTATAAAACAATCACAGAAAATGATGGGGGGGAGGGAGGGACCAGAAGGAACTCACAGAAATTAAAGATATGCTCACCAAAAGAAAAATTCGATGAAAGCATGCAAGAATAATGCCAAACCAAAAAGAAAGAAAAAAGAAAAAAAAAAAGGCAGACAAAAAGGTTGGGGGTGAAGCTGGGAGGTGCAAGTAGGGGAGAATACAGTCTGCAAGAGTTTCAACATATAAACAAATATGCCCCAGAAAAACAAACAAACAAACAAACAAACAAACAGAAAACAGGAAAAATAGAGGAGTGGAAATTATCCAAGAATGAAAACATTTCCCAAAGCATAAAAACATACAAGGGCTGTTAACAACCAAACACAATGGATGGTAGTGAAAATGGAAAAAAAAAAAAAAGGGGAGACCCATTTCTGTAAGACAACTTTCCAAAACCAAAAGTATTTAGGGGATAGGGAGGAATTAACAGCAGAACTGTGGAAAGAAAATAATATAAACAGAATCCTAAATAAATCCAGAATTTAAAAAAAAAAAAAAGGAGAAGTATTTCATATATGGAAGCAAAGTTTACCATACATGCATACTTTCTTATTAGCAATAGGCTTATGACGTTTTCACAAATTAAATTTTTAAAAAGTGGTGGAGAGGGGACACAAGGGATTCAGGAAACAGGAGATAGTAGATTCAATCCATGAAAGAAAACAAGCAAACAAACAAGACAGTTGTACAGTATACTTAAAGAGAATATAGAAAGATCAAGTCCAGAACAGGGGCATAGAAAATTCTGAAAGTAGTCTCTGGGAGTGAGACAACTCAATATATTTGATGGGATAAAAAAAAAAAAGACTTGAAAATATGGTAAGAAAAACATAAAGGTAACTGAAAACTGTAAGAAAAACAGCAGTACAAGGCAAAGGAACTTCACCCATACTGTTTGGCTCAAAGATAAATACTGGCAATCATTAACATTTGATTTTCACTTTTAGATACTGTTAAAGGATAGAAAACAGAATGTTAGTATTAATCATGTTGCTAGTTTAAAATACATATAATGGGGGATCCCTGGGTGGCGCAGCATTTTGGCGCCTGCCTTTGGCCCAGGGCGTGATCCTGGAGATCTGAGATCGAATCCCACGTCGGGCTCCCGGTGCATGGAGCCTGCTTCTCCCTCTGCCTATGTCTCTGCCTCTCTCTCTCTGTGTGTGACTTATCATAAATAAATAAAAATTTTAAAAAATAAAATACATATAATGGAGGTTTAACAGAATTGAAGAAAAGAATAAGAATGATATTATCTTCATCTTGCAAAGCAGAAAATAGAAACTGCTTGTCTTTGATGGAACAAATAAAGGTTTGGCATGGGTAGATTATGTAAAGTTGCAAATGAGTTAAACTCCAATCACTTCAATATCACCATTAGAACTGCTACTGTATTATGACTTTAACTTTCAAAAATCTATCTTTTTATAAAACAAATTTATGGATAAAAGGAAATTTTACATTATTGCTGACTGAAAACCAATTATGTTATTTGCCTTATGTAAAAGGTAATTATAAAATTGGGAAAATATTACCAAATTTTAGCTAAACTGTTCAATCTTTATTCAATACATGTGCTCTAAAGATGAGAATCAAAAGTCTCAAAGAATCTACTATGTACTGAGGGTAGGAAATAATCTCTATAAGGATACAACCAATACTAGAATACCCAAGTATAGCAAAGAGACAGAAAAAAAGATCAATTTAGATAAAGTAATGACAATATAAGCAGGGAAATGAAAAAAAATACCTATATAGATAACATCAAAATAAAAAGTTCAGGAACTGTTTAAACATATAATTTTAGAATGGAAATGGTAAGGAGGTAAACGTTAGTAAAATCTTAGGAGAACTTTATACTCCAATAAGGAGATTTATATTTTATAATATATTTATATTATAAATTCACATTATAGGGGATCCCTGGGTGGCGCAGCGGTTTGGCGCCCGCCTTTGGCGCGATCCTGGAATCCCGGGATCCAGTCCCGCGTCGGGCTCCCGACGTGGAGCCTGCTTCTCCGTCCTCCTGTGTCTGTCTCCCTCTTTCTCTCTCTACATCTATCATGAATGAATAAATAAATAAATTATTAAAAAAAATAAAAATAAATTCACATTATAGAGAATAGAACACCAATGAAAATTTTTAAATATGTGATCAAATTTGCATCTTCAAAAGATCACACTGGCATTGATGTGAATCACATATTAGAGAAATGCATCTAGGCTTCTTAGGGAAATCATTTTTGGTGACAACTGCACTGATACAGAAACGACAGAATCAAGGTGACAAAGTGGTTGATTATAAATGGGAAGTAGATATGGAAGAAGATATAAAGGAAAAAGAAATCTAAGATGATTCTCAGGATTTTTTGCAACCATTTAAAAAATATCAAAACCAAAACACTTATTAAGCCAATGATGGAGATAAAATAGACATGCTCAATCAACCCAAATGCAGAAAGATTTTTAAAAATAATAATAACTGGAACAAAGAGAAAACAACTAGCGACATTATTAGTAATCTTATTAAGTTTAAATGACCTGTTATGAGGGAATTCTATGGAAAACTATATAGCAACAAATTAGATAATCTAGATGAAACAGAAAAAGTTCCTAGAAGGACACAAATTGTAGAAATGGACACAAGAAGAAATAATCTGACTAGATGTATAACAAGTAAGGAGACTGAATTGGTAATTTTTAAAAACTTCTCTCATTGAAAAACCCAGACATAGATGGCTTCACTAGTAAACACTATCAAAAGTTTAAAGTAATACCAATCCTTCACAAACTCTTCCAAAAAATAGAAGAGAAATTCTAGGATGCCAGTATTAACCTAATACCAAAACTAGATAAAGACATAACAGGAAAACTACAGAACAGTATATTTTATGAATATAGACACACAAATCCTCACCAAAATACAAGCAAACTAAATCCAGCAACAAATAAAAAGAACTCTATCCCATGATCAAGTGAGATTTATCCCAAGAATGCAAGATGATTTAACATCTGAAAATCAGTCAATGCAATATGCCACATTAACAGAGTGCAAAAAGCCCACAAGTTCATCTCAGTAGATACAAAAGAAGCACTGAACAAAATTAAATACACTTCCATAAAAAAAAAATTCAACAACCTAGAGTACAAGTGAACAAATTCAATCTAACAAAGGGCATCTACAGAAAACCCCACACCTAACCATATTTAACCTTAATGGTGAAAGACTAAGCGCTTTTCTCCAAGATTAGGAACAATCTCCAAGAAAAGGATGCCTGGTCTCACTACTTCTATTTAACATTGTTCTGAAAATTCTAAGTAGGGCCATTAAAGGGTAAAAAAAATTTTAAAGACATCTAGATTTGAAAGGAAGAAGTAAAACTATCTTTATTTGCAGATGACATGATCTTGTATGTAAAAAATCCTAAGGCATCTACAAAAAGAATTAGAGCTAATAAATGAGTTCAGTAAGGTTGCAAGATTCAAGATCAATATACAAAATCTATTATATTTCTAAAGGCTTGCACTGTTTCTACACACTAACAATTCAAAATTAAACAAAATTTCATTTAAAATAGCATCAAAAAGAATAATATTTCACAATAAATTTAACCAAAGAAACATTAAGACTTACATGCTGGAAAGCAAAAAACATTGTGAAGAAATCAAAGATGACCCAAATAGATGAAAAGATATTCATGCTCGTAGTTCAGAAAACTTAATATTGTTAAGATGATGATACTCTTCAAATTGATCTACAGATTCAATGAAGTCCTTACCAAAACTCCCCCTGAAGTCTGTCATTTTGGGCATAAATGGACAAACTAATCATATGTAAATGTAAGGCACTCAAGTCAAACAATCTTAAAAAAAAAAAGAACAAGATTTGAGAACTCCTACTTTCTGATTTTAGAACTTACTACAAAGAATTACTGCAGTAATCAAAACAGTGTGGGACTGGCATTAAGGCAAGACATACATAGATAAACAGAATGGATTAGAGTCCAGAAATAAGCCCTAGTATCTATGGTCAACTGATTTTCAACAAGGGTACCAAGACAATTCAACAGGGGAAAAAATTGTCTTTGAAAAAAAAAAAAAAAGTTGCTGGGACAACTGGATACTATTTTTTTGCAAAAGAATGAAACTGGAGCCCTCAACTCACACCATATAGAAAAACCAACTCAAATGGATTAAGACTTAAATGTAAGAATTAAAACTACCAAACAGAAGAAAACATAGGAGTCAATCTTTGCGACCTTCGGTTGGGCATGGCTTATTAGATATACAACCATAAGAACAAGTGACAAAATAAAAATCAACTAGACTCCACTGAAATGCAAACTTTTCTTGCTTAGAGGACACTACCAAGAAAGTGAAAAGACAATCAACAGAATGGGAGAAAACCTTTGCAAATCCTATCTCTGAGAAAGGACTTGTATCCAGTCTATATAGAGAACTCTTGGAACTTGACAGTAAAAGAACCCAATATAAAAATGTACAAAGGATCTGAACAGATCTACAAATGGCTACAAAGATGCCCAACATCACAAATCACTGGAAAAATACAATCAAAATCACAATAAGACACCACACCCACTTGAGGCTAAAATAAAAAAGGTAAAAAAAAAAAAAGTGTTGCTAAGGATGCAGAGAAATTAGAATTCTCATTCATTGCAGTCAGAATGTAAAACGGTGCAGCCAATTTGGAAAACAGGCTGGCAGATCCTCAAAAGATTCAATGTTAAGCTACCATATTACCTAGCAGTTCTTATCTTCAGTATCTGCCCAAGAGAAATGAAAGTATATGTCCATATGAAAGCCAGTGCATTAATGTTCACAGCAACATTATTCACGAGAACTTAAAAAAATGGGAAACACAAATGCCAATCAACTGATGAATAAACAAAATGTAGTATAATCCATACAATGAAACATTACTCAAAAAAAAAAAAAGAAAGAAACATTACTCAACCATAAAAAAAAATAAATGAAGTACTGATACATGCTACAACATAAATAAATCTTGAAAACATGCTAAGGCAAAGAAGCCAGAAAAGCCCATATACTGTATTATGTCGTTTGTATAAAATGTCCAGAATAGGCAAATCTATGGAGACAGAAAATAAGTCAGTGGTTTCTTAAAGCCGCAAGGGTTACAGAGAAATGGGGAAAATGGGTTTCTTTGGCAGGTGATGAGAAGTTCTAAAACTGTTACAATGGCTACACCAACTCTGTGACTGTATTACTAAAAAAAAAATCACTAAAATCGTATACTTTAACAGGTAAAACATAATATATGTTTATGATCTCAAGAAAGTTGTTTTTAAAAATGCAAATGTCAAGCTAATACAATAATACAAACCATCAAACAGATTTTAGAATTGCCATATTTAGTCAAATTCATGGTCTCTCTAATCCAGTGTTCTTAGATAATAATATAAATACTGTACAGTGAGAAGAAATGGCTTGTTTCCTTCTGAAAGGATTGTAAAGAGATTCCTAAAACAATACTGTCACTCAATATGAATCTCTATTATCTAAATCCTTATCATCTTCTCTTTTTACTTAAAATAATTAGTTCCAGGGGCACGTGGGTAGCTCAGGTCGTGATCCCAGATCCTGAGATCAAGTCCCCTAAGGGAGCCTGCTTCTCCCTCTGCCTAGGTCTCTGCCTCTCTCTTTGTCTCTCATGAATAAATAAATAAAATCTTAATAATAATTAGTTCCAATGTTTACTATCCATCAAATAGACAACTATAATCCTTATTTTTGTCCTAAATTTACTATTTAGCTCTTTTGTGGGTGTCCCTTATTTTAATATATGATAATTAGGAAAACCAATATGTTTACTCTTCTATCATTTTATAGACTTTTCAGATCATCAAACTTTGGTAACCTTGGCTTTATAAAGTTCTTCCATAAACAGCTAACAATTTCATATCTGAACGGTTCTAAAAACTACAGAGAAAGGCCTGGTTTTTCTTCATGAAACAATCCTTTAATCTTACCTGGTAAAGTCATCACTGCCACATTGGTAGGCCCCATAAAGACTTTATTCTCTAGATTTAGAGGTAGACTGATGGAGCTTTACTGCTACAAGTTCATTTAAGTATAGGAAGATAATATAGAAATGTACTGGTCTTGTGTATTAGTAATAGTAGCTACCACAGGTTAGTTTACCAAGAACTACCATGCTAAAGAGCCCATAGAGAGTCTCATTTAATCTTTGTAATAATCCTAAAAGGTAGATGTTATCATTACTCTCATTTCACAAATGAAGAAAACAGAGGCTTAATAGCTAGTGGTATTTGAATCCAAATCATGTCTCTCTTCCTCAGAGTTCTACAGGACCTGATAAGAGCTCAAGGGGTTAGAGCTAATGAAAAGAAAAAGCATGTAAAAAAAACATATTTATGGTTTTTTTGTTGTTGTTTTCTTTAAGATTTTATTTACTTGATAGAGAGAGAGAGAGAGAGAGAGAGCACAAGCAGGGGGAGCAGCAGGCAGATGCAGAGGGTGCAGGAGAAGCAGGCTCCCAGCTGAGCAGGGAGTCTGATGCGGGGCTGGATCCCAAGACCCTGAGATCAAGATCTAAGTGAAGGCAGACGCTTAATTGACTGAGCCACCAGGAACCCCAGTTTTGTTTTTTTAATGGGAACATATACTGGTGTAAATAAATGGAGAACTGGAAGCACCCACAAATATATGGGTACCTCTGGGCAAGGTGAAAGCAGTAAGGCAGGATCAAGTAGAAACTTTCAGGTTCTGCTGTAAGCATTTACATATTGCTTTAATATTAAACAATGTAAATTCTTTCCTATTTGCATGTTTCTTCTAAGAATATTAAAAAATGAAAAAAATAGTTTTATTAATCAGAACTAATACACATAATACTGTAGTTCTGTGGCAAGTTCTCTCATTTTTAGACTTCCGTTCTTCCTCAGTCTACAATATACATTATCAACATACATTATTTCCCTTCCCCAAATCTATGTAGCTAATTTCTCCCTCCAGAAAACTTTAATGAACTCTCTCATCTCTCACTCTGGGGAGCCTGAGGATACAGGAGTACCAGTGTTTAGGTCTAGGTGGGGAAAAAAAGCAGTTTGATGTAATGAGGAATCCTCTAGTGCCCATTGTAGGCACTCTAACTATAGGTCTTGAGTAAAATAAAACTTCTGGAGGTGAGAACATGAGTATTATGAAGTGTTTTTATTTTTTTAAGATTTCATTTATTCATTCATGAGAGACACAGAGAGAGAGAGGCAGAGACATAGGTAGAGGGAGAAGCAGGCTCCCTGCAGGGAGCCCGATGTGGGACTTAATCCTGGGACCTGGGATCACAACCTGAGCCAAAGGCAGATGCTCAACCACTGAGCCACCGAGGTGCCTTTATGAAGTGCTTTAAACCTGGACTAATAAATGTTTCTTTTATCACTCTATGTATTTTAAGTTTAAAAAAGCAAACATCATCCTCCCCCAATTTAAGATTAGAAATGGACAGAAAGGGCGTCTGGGTGGCTCAGTCAGTTAAGGGTCTCCCTAATCCAGGTATCAGGGTCCTGGGGATGGAACCAGATGGTGGGCTCCCTGCTCAGCAGGGAGTCTGCTTCTGCCCCTCCCACCCTGCTTGTGTGTACACTCTCAAATAAATAAAATCTTAAAAAAAAAAAAAAACCGGAAAGAAAATTATCAGAAAAATCTATCAATCATATTAATAAACTTCAAGTACAACGTCCTGTGCTAAGTAAGCTGTAAACACAGACAATTTTATCTGCTCTCCTTAGGATCTTTCACCAAGTAAATCATTAATAAATACCCGATGAACTAAAATAAAATGGCTTACCATGTTAGGGTGGCAGGTTACCTATGAAATGTAATTTTTGTTGTTGTTGTTTTAAAAAGAAGCTCTCCAAGCAAAGTACCTCTTCTCAGGTCAAGTATATGTATGTATGTGTGTATATATATATATATATATATATATATATATTTTTTTTTTTTTTTTTTTTTTTGGTCAAGTATAAACTTAAACCAAGAATATAGAAAAGCAGAGATCTAGGTTTTAGGTAAGTTAAGGACCATGTTGTAGAAAAAGTTCTTATCAGGTGATAAGAACCAATATTTGTAACAGCATTCTAGTATCCCTAAAATTTTGTGTATGCACAGAAAATTCCCAGAAGAGCCTCATTATTCATGTAATTATCTATTTTTCTCACAGTTACAAGAAAGACCTTTTTCAGATGTTCATAATTTTAAAATGGTAAAATTCTGCTCCTGACATTTCTAAGGGTGCTACTTAATTACTATATCCTGTGGTACTATGACATCCACAAAATTATAATAACTCACCAATCCTAACAGTTTTATACCCCTTTTTAAAATATCAGGCTCTCTTGATTATATAGACAACTGTCTATATAGATTATAAAGATAAGACAATTGTCTCTAGAATCTTAACAGGGCATATTTCCCCTAGTTTTCCATTACAGCTGCATTTCATTTCCCTAAATAACCTGACTTCTAAGCCTAGCTCTACTAGCCAAATGATCTCATACAAATCATTTAATCTTTTTGGATTTCTACATTTTCATCTCTAAAATCAAAAGGACAAGATCAGGCAGAGAGAGCCAAAAGATAGTACTCAAGGCCCATTCCAAAAAGAATCTTGGTAGGGAAAAAGAGGGAGGCAAGGAAGAAAGGGAGAAGGAATAAACACTAAAACAAAATAACACTTAGGCTGTAAACTCTTAATATCTTCCAAAGTTTAAAAAGAAAAAAAAAAAAGTTAACTTTAAGGTTTGAGAATCAATATTTTTTTTGTCATTTTAAAACAATGATTAGCACTTTTCCTACAAAGCCTTTATCCTACAGAATGTATTTTATTCAACTGAACCAGCTGCTACATATTCCTTTTAAATAAATCCACGAGGGATCCCTGGGTGGCGCAGCGGTTTGGCGCCTGCCTTTGGCCCAGGGCGCGATCCTGGAGACCCGGGATCGAATCCCACGTCAGGCTCCCGGTGCATGGAGCCTGCTTCTCCCTCTGCCTGTGTCTCTGCCTCTCTCTCTCTCTGTGACTATCATAAATAAATAAAAATTAAAAAAAATAAAAATAAAAATAAATAAATAAATAAATAAATAAATCCACGATATAACTCATACATATATACATAGAAGGTCATGATACATTCCTAGAGAAATATGTTAAACAGGTTTGCTATTCTTAAAAAGAAAACACAAGTACAACTGGCTTAGAAGAATAAGGAAAGGTCTCTCTATTGATCTTCCCTTGTTCACAAAACTCAGCTTAGAAATCACTTTATCGAAAAGGTTGTTTCCTTCTTCTATTTCCTTCTCACTCCTTAAGACTGAATTAAGTAGCAGGCATTGTCAATTGTCTGCCAGCCATTCCCAAGCCCCCTTCTCTTTGCTAGCCATCATCATTTATCTGGTTCAAGTACCTACCCTGTGCTAAAAGAAGGGTAGGCCCAATCTCCAGTGCAAGGGAATGTCGGCATGTGACCACAACTCTGGCCAGTGAGGTATGAGACAATCAAGTAACTGTTACTTCTGGTGTTGAATGCTGTTCATGATGCTGAGACACTTGGGAATGGGACCATAGGAGCACTGGTCTGAGATATATGCTGAGAATGGCAAAGAGATCATTAATGACATAACTGAGTCAAACTATCTGGAAATGCCCTACCTCTTATGAAAAATTAAAATCTTTACTGATGAAAGTTGGATTTTCTGCTACTATAGCCAAAAACATCCTAAAAGTTCCTAGTCCTTTCAGAAGACACTTTATCAAGCAGAAGTATCACAGAAAATGCTACTACAGGACTTCTTACAAAGAATATTTGCAACTTGAGAACAAAAAAAATGGCTTCTTAATCCCTACAATGTCTTGAGAGTATCTCCTCAGTATGCATTCCTTGAATGTGTGTATAAGATAGAAAAGATATAAAGCTAAAATATTGGTTGGAGCAAGACTAAAAACCTCACCAAGCCAAGGAATTTAGGCTTTATCTTGTAACAGGCCAGGACTTCCCGAAAATGGTGTCACAGAACACTGTTCTGAAATGTTAAAAGACATGCCCACAAGAGTATGCATGGGGAAAATGTTGGCAAAACTAAGTTAAACTGGTTTCCTCAATGCAGGACTTATGAACTTACAATATAAATTCTCAATTTCCAAATTTCAGTCAGGAAAATTAAATTTTAGGCAATAGAAAGTAACATGAAACATGAAGTCTTGAGTCTGATAGTAGTATAGGAAATTAAAGATCTGTATGTATGAGTGGGTGGGGTAGTGTGGGTACCTGCACAGGGATGATGCAGTTGGATGCTGCATGACATGATGGTCTAAATTAAAGCAATGGGGACAGAACGAGAGAACAGAAAAAAGGCATTTCTCAGATAGAATAGGTAAGGTTTAATGAAGAATCAAGATGTAATCACACAGTTTCTACCTCAGAGAAATGAAGGTAAAAGTGATACAATTAACATGAGCATTGAATAGAGAAACAAGGACTAATATAGGATATAACTGGGAAGAGAATGTAAATGTACAACTGGTATTATACATCATTTACCACAACATACTATACTTTAACAGTTATGTTTTAATTTTAAAAGCAAAATATTCTGTGGCCTTATGTTATTCTTTAATGTTATCTATACATAGTATACTGTCATGCTTCTCAATAACTAGAATGGAAAACCATTGAGGTTTTGTGCTATAGCTTTTTCTCTAATTATGACTCTTCTCATAAATTAGCAGCCCTGTGAGGTGCCTGGGTGGCTCAGTCAATTAAGCGGTTGACTGACTTGATTTTAGCTCAGGTGGTGATTGAGCTCCATTTTGGCTCTGCACTGGGGGGTGAAGCCTGCTTAAGATTCCCCCCCCCCCCCGCCCTTCTGTTCTCTTAAGCTTATACATAAGCTACCATAAAGCTGCCATAAAACTCCAAAAGGATGGGGTTTGGAGAGCTTTAGGTTTGGTGAACACGTGGAGATTCAGGGTGAGTGGAGTCCCTGGAGAAGACATGAAAGTTACATGCCGCCTCCCACATATCTTGTCCTGTGTATCTCCTCTTCCATTTGGCTGTTCCTGTGTCGTACCATTTTATAAATAAACCAGTAACATAATAACTAAGATGTTTCTGGAGTTCAATAAGTTGCCCTGGCAAATTAACTGAACCAGAGAAGGGAGTTGTTGTCTGATCTATAGCCAGTCAGAAGCACAGAGAACAATCTGGACTTGTGATTAGTGTCCAAAGTGGGACCAGCAGCAGTTTCGTAGGATACCATCTCTAGGTAGAAAGAGTCTAAATTGAGTTGAACTGTAGGATACCCAACACTCAGCTAGTGTCAAAAATTGTTTGGTGGTATGGAAAAAACACACATACAATAAATATCTCCTACCAGTTCTGTTTCTCTGGAGAACCCTGACAAACTATCTCTCACACCCAAATTACACATACACACACAAATATACAGAATGTATAATTAAAGGTGGCTCAGCCAGTTGAGTGTGGGATTCTTGGATTAAGCTATGGTCATGATCTCATGGGTCCTGGGATCTAATCCCGGGTGGGGCTCAGCAGAGGAGTCGCTTTAAGATTCTCTCCCTTTGCCTCTCCCCCGACTCATGTGTACATTCTCTCTCAAATGGATAAATAAATCTTTAAAAAAAGGCAACTAAAATCAGTAAAGGAATGGAAAAAGCAGAAGCTATAAAAATGAAAATGTCAGGAAAAAAAAAGATTCTAAAATGAGAAAATCTTGTATACATAAAATAAGATGCTTTTTTTCCCCTTAAGATTTCTTGGAAGTTAAAAAATATGATAGGAAAAAAAACCACACACACACACACACACACACACACACACACACACACAATAGCATGGTCAGGTCAAGATCATCCAAGAAGAAACCTAGAGAACAGAACTAAAAAATAAAGATATGAAAAATAAGAGAAGGAATGCCTTGGGTGGCCCAGTGGTTGAACATCTGCCTTTGGCTCAGGTTGTGATCTCAGAGTCCTGGAATCGAGTTTCACATCAGGATTACCGCAGGGAACCTGCTTCTCCCTTTGCTTATGTGTCTTCCTGTCTCCTGAATAAATATATAAAATCTTTTAAAAAAAAAAAAAAAAAGAAAAAGACAAGGAAAGGAAATTAGACCACTGGTTTAAGAGAAACAACATACATATAACAGGAGCACCAGATGAAGCAACAGAGAAAACAGAGAGTAAGAAATAAAGCAACAGAAGGAAAATTAATTATCTGAGTTAATGACCAATGAATTTCCAGATACAAAGAGCCACAATGGGAAAAATAATAAAGAAAGACAGCAAGGCATATCACTTAAGTTTCAAAACACAGGTCATGTAGAGAGTCTAAAAACTTCCAAAGGAAAAAAAAAAAAGATTATAGGGAACAGATTCCTATTAGCATCAGACTTTAACAGTAACCCTACAAGTTAGAAGAAAATAGAGCAAGGTCTTTAAAATTCTGAAGGAAAATTGATTCTTATCTAGAATTCCGTATCCAAACTCCCAAATAAGGAGGGGAATAAAAGAATGGTGAAGGAAGATATTTTCATAAATCCAAGACCTTAAAAAAAACTCTCTCCCAAATGCCTTTTCTCAAACAACTACTAGGGTATACCTTCAAAAATGAGGGAAGAGATCAAGAAAGAAATGGAATTCTAGAAACAAGACCCAACATCAGCTAGAGATAAAGGGACTCCTGAAATGAGTGATACAAGACCTCTAACCTGGGCATCAACAAAAGCAATCAGTATAGACTGGTGAAAGTTACAACTAAGTCCTTAAAAGAGGCATCTTCAAAATGGAAGAAGATACAGAAGTTTCAAAGTATTGACAAAAGATTTAAACAACTAGGGAAGAATTCAGCAAAAATACTTAATAAATACACAGGAAACTAAGCAAAAACTCAACATAAACTCCAGAGAAAGCAAAAGTTTGTATGATAAAATAATCATATTTATTACTAGGCTCAGTTTTGTACAGCACTTACAGAATCATAATGATATAAACACTAAATATTTCAACTTCATTGGGGAAATGACAGAGGAAAGTATGCATAAAAGACATGGTAATTAATCAATAGGGAGAATTTAAAACAATGTTGAGAACTGAAAAACTAAGAAATGTAGTTTGTTACATAAATAAATGGAAGTAAATACCAAAAGAAATAGCTAAAAAAAATTGCAAGTAGGTACTTCCAGGGACTAGGAAGTAGGAAGAAGGTGGAAAGAGAAACAGAGGCATTGCTATTTTCTATAGTTAGCTTCATAGAACTACTTACCTCTTCAAATTATGTAAGCATAGAACTTATTATAAAACCAATAACATAAGTAATAAATGAAAAAAAAAAGTAATAAATGTGCATTATCTAGCTCCTTAGCAATTCAAATGGGGATCCATCCTACACAAGCATGTTTACACTAAGCAAGGATATTTAATTTTTTATATTGCTAGGAAGGTATAAATCTGAATATATAGCCTAAATGTCCCCTCAAAATATGACATAGTACTTTATGACATAGCCACACTATTAAAAGATACAAAACTGTCAGAGACTACTATCAGTGTGATATAAAATATTATCAAAGTTTAAAATTTGGGCAGCAGGGGCAGGGGCAATAACATTTCGACTTTTGCAAAAAGTTACTAATTTATGCAAAAGTTCATTAGTGAGTACTAACACATACAACAGTATCTTTTGGGGGTGATAAAAACTGATTGTGGTAATGGTTGCACAACTCAGTGAAGACACCAAAAGCCAACTAATTATACATTTAATAGGCGAATTTTATATCTCATGAATATCTCAAAAAAGCTGACCAAAAAATAAATGAGAAACTAGAGACCTGGGTGGTTCAGTCAGTTAAGCATCTGACTCTTGATCTCAGCTCAGGTCCTGGGATCAAGCCCCACATGGGGCTCCCTGCTCAGCTAGGAGTGTGCTTCTCCTTCTCCATCTCCCTTTGTCCTTCCCCCCTTCCCTGCACTCACTCTCTCAAATAAATAATTTTTTAAAGAAAGGGGGAAAAATGAATGAGGGACAACTGATTTTCAAAGGAAGTATAAAAACTCAGTGAAGTTTCAATAAACAGTGCTGTAACAATTAGATATTCATATGCAAAAATAATGAACTTCAATCTATACCTCATACCATATGCAAATATTAACTCCTAGACCTAAATGCAAACCCGAAACTATATAAAACTTTTAGAAAATCTCTGTGATGTTGGGTTATGCAAAGCTTTTTTAGATATGTCACCCAAAGGATAATCTATAAAAAAACAAATTGATAAATTAAGACTTCATTGAAATTAAAAACTACTGCTCTTTGAAAGGCATGTGAAGAAAATGCAGACACTCCATGGATGTTAAGAAAATTTAAAGATTCATACAGCTGTCAAAGGACTTCTATCCAGAATATATAAAGAATTTGCAAAACCCAGTAATGAAACAAACCAATAAAAAAGTGGGAAAAATATTTGAACAGACATACATATAGATATAGAGATGGTAAATAAGCACATGAAAAGATGCCAAAATACATTATTCATTAGGGAAATGCAAATTAAAACCACGTCTAAAATTAAAAAGACTGAACATACCATGTATTAGTGAACATGTGTATCAACTAGACTCTCATACACTGCATGCAGAAATGTAAAATGGTATTATAATACTTTAGAAAACTGTTTGACAGTACTCCAAAAAACTAAACATTTGACCCTGCCTTTCCACTCATGGTATTTACCCAAGAGAAATGAAAGCACATATTCATACAAAGACTTGCACACAAATATATGTATCACACCTCTATCTGAAATAGCAGAAATTATAAAAACTCAAATGTTCATGGGCAAGTAAAATCAGTAAACAGATTTAATACATCCATTCAGTGGAATACTCCTCAGTCATAAAAAAGACACTAAAACATGGATGATACTCTAATAAAACTGAGTGAAAAAAGCCAAACAAAAGGGGCACAAGGGAAGTTTTTGGAGGTGATAAATATGTTATCTTGACTGTGGTGATGGTTTCACAGACTTGTACATATATCAAAACTTATGAAATTGTACACTTTAAACACATGCAGCTTTTCTGTATCAACTGTACTTTAAACTATTAAAAATAAAAATGTCATAAAAATATTCAAGTTACATGCTAAAATAAACTATGTATTACAAAGCAAGACACTAATAATCACATGAAAAGCAAAAATAAACCAAACCATTGGATGAAAATTCACTAAAATACTGGCAGTAATATTTCTGGATGGTGGGAACAGTTTTAGGTTTGTTTTTTTTTTGGTTTTTTGGTTTTTCTTTTTACTGAAGTATAATTGACACATAACATCCTCCAAATTTTAGGTGTATATAGTGTCACGATTCTGTATGTGTATAAACTGTGAAATGATCAGTCCAGCTAATGTCTAGTTAACATCCTTCACCATACATAATTACATTTTTCTTCTGATGAGAACTTTTAAGATCTATTCTTTTTACAACTTTCAAATATGTAACATAATGTTATTAACTAGAGTCACCATGCTGTATATTACAACCCCAGGACTTATTTATTTTGGGAGTTTTTACCTTTTGACCTCTTTCACCCATTTTTACCATCCCTTCTCCTTCCCCTCTGGCAACAACCAATCTGTTCTCTAAGAGCTCTGTTAGGTAATTATCTATCAGACTTATTTCACTTAAGATAACACTCTCAAGGTCTATCCATGTTGTTATTAAGTGGCAAGATTTCCTTCTTTTTTGAATGGCTGGATAATATTCCACTGTTAATATATAAGAAAAACAGGTAGTTTTTCTTTTCCATCTGTAGATCTTCCAAAATACGCATAATGAGCCAGGATTAATACTCTAATCATGATGAAGGGGTGCCTGGGTGGCTCAGTCCGTTGAGCACCCAACTCTTGATTTCAGCACAGATCATCATCTAGGGGTCCTGGAATTGAGCTCTGAGTTGGGCTCTACACTCAGCGGAGGAGCCTGCGTAAGATTCTCAATCTCTCTCTGTTTTGCTCCCCGCCCCAGGGTCACACTCTAAAATAAATAAATCTTAAAAAAAAAAAAAATCTAATAATGAAAACCTTTAAAAATTAATTTATTTTCTTAAACTTGAAACTGGGGAGCACTCAGACACTCTTATTTCATCTATGCCTGCAACCACAGCCTCACTACTGATACGGCATAATTTAAAACTATCACTAACTTCTTGAGATGGTAGGAAAAGGTTCCTTAAGAAAGTCTAATGAAGGGCACATGGGTGGCTCAGTTGGTTAAGTGTCTGCCTTCAGCTCAGGTCCCGATCCCCAAGTCCTGGGATGGAGCCCCCACACACACTTCCTGCTCAGTGGGGGTTCCACTTCTCCTTCTGCCCCTCATCATTTGTGTTCTCTTTCTCATTTACTCTCTCTCTCTGCCTCTCAAAACAAATAAAATATTTACATAATATTTTGTGTAAAAAAAAGAATAGTTTAATGAGGTTCTTAGCATTCAGAAATTAAAAAAAAAAAAAAAAAAGACACCACAGAACTGAGTTATCAGTAATGGTACTTACTAGCCAGATACAACTAGTGAGTACTTCATTGAAATGTTGCTGGTGTGAACTGAGTTAAGTGTAAAATATGGATTTTGAATATTTAATAGAAAAAAGGAATACAAAACATCATTTTAATATTTATACTAATCACATGTTGAAATGATACTTAGTATAGTGGACTATATAATGTTTAATTCCACCTGTTTGGGGTTTTTTGTGTGAAAATGTAAAGAAAATTTAAACTACATCTGTACACATTATATATTTCTATTTAGGACAATGCTAATTTAAGACATTTATTTTTTAAGCTATTTAACTTGTCATTGATAAATATAGGTAGATAAAATATCTCACTACTATTTTCTTCCCATCATGTTTTTCCTTGGATTTAGATTTCTAAATTCTAATTAACGTCAAAGACTTAGGAACTCCAAAGTGATATATTCAATTATACACTACTAAGTCCCATGGGAGGATTCCTGATTTTACAAACATATTCCACCAAAAAGTTCCCTTGATTTTCTCATCTATGAAAGAAGGATGACAACATACTATGTATGGGTTACTGAAAGAATTAAATGAGATGAAGTACTACAGAAGAACTAACTGGCATTGTTCTAGACTTCCTAGATTAAATAGTCAGCTACTTAGCTACTTCTGTACTATTTTCTCTCAGAATTCAGGATTCGAATTCAAATTTCAATAAAATGATAATTAGGTCACGAACTTTCAGGATCGCTTTAGGACAAAAAACTCAGAAGTTAATTTCCAAAGTCAAGTCTACCATAGTGAGTTACAATTTGTATAAACTTTCACCTTTACTGTGAATGTACTATATTTTTTCATTATTTGTTATTTAAAACAATCCAGTCAAGTACACAAAATTATCACTTTCAAATAAGGAAAAGGATCTTAAGGGAGTGGAATGTCCAGGATCATACAAATATTAATACTTTAGAAAACTTTATTTTAATCCTTAGAACAAGTAAGCTACAAATCCTGTAAGGCAATAGGGAAAAGAGATAAAAGAATTTGACAGAACTACAACATTGGCAAGTTCAAGGTTTAAAAACAATGTATCTTTAGGGACTCTTGGGTGGCTCAGCAGTTTAGCACCTGCCTTCCGCTCAGGGTGTGATCCTGGGAGTTCCCAGGATCAAGTCCCACATTGGGCTCCCTGCATGGAGTCTGCTTCTCCCTCTGCCTGTGTCTCTGCCTCTCTCTCTCTCTCTCTCTCTCTCTCTCTCTGGGTTTCTCATGAATAAATAAATGAAATGTTTAAAACAAACAAACAGAAAATGTATCTTTATGGTTAAAACACAAAAGCAAAAAACTCACTTAAAATAACAGCACAAGTATGCCTGAAGATGAATGTGTTTGCCACAAAATACCTTCCAAAAACTCAAATCTCAAAAGGTGCTAAAGATTTTTATTGCCACTGATTTTGCCAATGCTAGTAGTATTGTGCCTACAATTCTGAATTTCCTATTTTGGTTTCTAATAACCAAAAGAAATTGCAGCTTAACACATGCAACTGTTTCCTCAAATACTATTCTAACAGATTAATGACCTTACCAGCTCTCCCATTAAAAGTTTTTTCCAGCTAGTTACTTGGTACTTAGCTTTTTATGGCACTTTTCTTTTCCCATTATGCTCAGCAGTGCATGCAAATACAGTGGTTAAGAATGCAACACACTGCTTTTGAAAAATGCATGACCAGGGCCATAACATAACTGAAATTTTCCTAAATTTCTACATTCTGTCCAAATTTTTGAAGCAAAGTACTACAACTTTAATTAAATCAGACCATAGTTTTTGTGATCTGTATAGCTCACTATATTCAAACACTATAAATATCTTAAGAGGTCTCCTTTAGAGTAACATATGCAAAGTACTTCATTTCCATCTCCTGACAAATCTTCAACAACAAAGTCAGTAAGAGAAGAAACACGTAAGGACTGAAGTCTAAACATAAGGGATATCTCTACAAAGAGCTAAAAAGTTTAAACCCTGAAAACAGGAGGCAGATCATCACCACTTCATCCTACAAGCAAAGACCTATTTCTACATCCTCTCCCAATATCCATAACTCTTGCAAAGAACACCGCACTAATGCCTCAAATTACTTCTCTAAAGAATATTCATTGTTTACACTTAAACAATTGCTGATGATTACCAACAAAATGAAGATTTTAAAAAC
Organism: Vulpes vulpes; assembly: GCF_048418805.1. NCBI lineage: Eukaryota > Metazoa > Chordata > Mammalia > Carnivora > Canidae > Vulpes > Vulpes vulpes. The sequence goes on along the minus strand of NC_132787.1, from coordinate 42,228,133 downwards.
TGCTAAATCTATAGCAGAGATAGAAAGTTTATTTCTTCTGACTTCTGAGCCTTATAGAACTACATAGAAATTTCAAACAAATACAGGAAAGGGGGAACTGACAGAGGCACAATGTCTGTCCTTCACACCCAAACAATAAGAAATGTCCTCTTCTTTGCTTTATTTTTTTTTTTTTAAGATTTTATTTATTCATGAGAGACACAGAGAGAGAGAGAGGCAGAGATACAGGCAGAGGGAGAAGCAGGCTCCATGCAGGGAGCCCGACGTAGGACTTGATCCCGGGTCTCCAGGATCTCACCTTGGGCCGAAGGCAGGTGCTAAACCACTGAGCCACCCAGGGATCCCCCTCTTCTTTATTTTTTAAACCTGTACTGTAGTGGTAGAAACATTAAAAAATTCAACATTTTTAACCTATGGTCCCAGCTAATTTGCAAGATTAAATGTGAAATTTTCTCTTAGAAGATTAAAGAAATGGAAATTTATAAATATGCGTGTGTGTATGCATAAATTATACTCCCAGCAACATAACCGAGATTATTTTCCCAACAGGGACTTCTAAAAGTGAGTACCACTCACAAGCCAAATATAGGAGCTGCCAAAGTTCATTTACTCATTTTTCTAAAATAAAATGGAGCAGTGATATGCTGGCAGAGCGCTGGAGCCAACAGCGCCCAGCCCAGGGTATAGGGTTGAGAGAAGATGATGTAGATGGCAGAGCTCAGGGAGATTTGTTGGCGGGAGAGGAGTAGAGTAAAATAAATTTTTAAAAGTCATAATCACAGGTATGAAAAATCTAAATATGAAATACAATTAGACAATAGTCCTGTTCTGGTTTCTCATAGCTCAACTAAACAGTTTAAACAAAATTTAACCCTAATTTATAAGCAATGGCATGAAATCACTTGGGCTTGGAAGGTAATTCCTCTTAGATGAAAATATAATTTAAATCATTAGGAAACCAGGAGCCACCTACTACTTAGATTTCTAGATATGGCACTAAGTGAAGCTTAACGTCCTCCTAAATCAACTATCACCAAAACTTCTGAAATATGTTTGAGTCCTATTTACCTGTCACTACAACTCAAAATTAAATACTACTAAAAGCTTAAGTTTAATAGTAAAATCCTGCCATATCTCAACAAAACACAAAAATGAAAAATACTGTAAATTTTTAGGAGCCAAACATCTAGTTTCCTGAGTGTATAGTAAATTGTTTTTAAAACAGCTACATATAACATTAACATTTGTTTCCTTGAGTAGCTACAAAGCACTTTGATACTAAATATTTACCATTTATCATTTCAAAAGAAATACCATACTTATAAGCAAGCTTTGCTTTCACTGTTGCTCTTCAAATGCTTCCTAGATCAGAATAATAATGAGAAATTATACAGCTGGCAAGAACAGTTCCATGGTAGACCATATCTAGCTATATCTCAAAATTCTAGCAGACTATGCTTAGCTCAAAGTAACAGAAGCATCTACCTCCATGACAAAATCTTGTCTTTCACAAAGAAACCAATCTAACTCTTTAGCTATTTAAAAACTGCAGAAGAGGCGTGCCCGAGTGGCTCAGCTGGTTAAGCATCTGCTTTCAGCTGAGGTCACGATCTCAGGGTCCTGGGATAGAGCCCCATATGAGGCTCTTGTTCCTGGATGGAGGTGTCATCTGTTTCTCCTTTTGCCCCTCCCCCCCCCCCCCCCCCCCCGGCTCCTGTGCTCCCTCTCTCATGCTCTCTCAAGTAAGTAAAATATTTTTTTAAATAATTAAAAATAAAAAAAATAAAATGCAAATGAAGCACAGACGCTAACTGATTTTATCTATTGAGAATAATTAATTAAAAGTCACACTGCACATCATGGAATGAGTTTAACATATGCACATAATTCTCAATAAATCACAGAATAGTAGTAATAAAAGGGACCAAGGTCATCTGTCCAGTCTTTGTCTCAAAACTTCTGTATACACACCCACTTCTGTGAGGCATTTGTAAACATTCTAGTCAACAATTATGACTCCAGAAAGGGTTTATTGGTTAATTTCCTTCAGTTCATATTCTTACCTAGATCCCTATTTTATTTTACTGCCTCTTGGAAGTTGTTGGAAAACCATACAACTTCTTTCTCAAAGCACCAGATCAGTTACAAATGCCATACACAGGATGAACATAATGAGATCCAATTTTAACTTCATATAACTTCAAACGCCAGATTAAAAACTGAAAAATTATCAATTTGGTCTTTAAATCACAAACAACCTGAACTATTCCTTTTTTTTTTTTTTTTGAACTATTCCTTTTTAGTGTGCACTACAAGATAGTTACAAAGTCTGAAGAGAAGCACCCTAGCTTTGAAAACACAAATGAAAAGGAAACAAAGGAAAGAGACAAGAAAGATCCATTCTCAATTCCACTTCTACCATTTGCTAGTTTCAGTGATCTTCGCAAAATATTTGACTTTTACAGCCTCTTCGCCTATAAAATGGTGATTGAGTTTTACCTGTTACAAGAATTAAATGTAAAACACAGGACCTTCCCCCTTCCCAAGTCCTTGAAACACAGATGCGCATACACTTCAAGTTTCTGATCAAATGTCATTAGATCTCAGAAGTTTATAATAAAAATACAGTTTGTCACTGGGACACCTGGGTGGTTTAGTCAGAAAAGTACGAGACTCTTAATCTCAGAGTTGTGAGTTTGAACCCCTCTCTGGTGTAGAGGTTACTTAAATAAACTTAAAAAAAATTCCAACCACCATTTAAAAAAAAATAAATAAAGGCCACAGGAACACCTGGGTGGCTTACTGGTTGAGCCTCTATGCCTTCAGCACTGGGTGTGATCCCGGGATCCTGGGAGTTCCACATTGGGCTTCCTGCATGGAGCCTGCTTCTCCCTCTGCCTGTGTCTCTGCCTCTCTCTCTCTCTCTCTCTATCATAAATAAATAAAAATAAAAAATAAAAAAATAAAGACAACTAAATTAAAAACTGTTGTGTCATAAGAAACCATCTTACTCAATAAGCCATTTACCTCATCACAATAAGTAATCTCTTAATTTACTCTCTAAATAATAAAAAAAAAACATAAAAATGAGAGAATACCACTAATTTTTAAAACACTGATGAGGAGCTAGAAAAATAAAACGAAAAATAAACATTAAAAAATCTATTTGTGTTAAATTAAAATTTGGATAATACTCTAGCATAAATATGCTCAAAAAGTCAAGCCACTTTTTTTCTTTAAAGATTTTATTTATTTATTCACTGAGCCACCCAGGTGCCCTGAAAAGCCACTTTTTTAATACCAAGATCGGGCAGATGAGAAATTAGAAATTCACTTATTACCTTTAGAGGAGTGAAGACTCACTATAATCAAAAGTAATGAAACAGAATCAATGAATACAAAAGAACAGGAAGACATGCCACAGATAAGTTATTTGTAAAAGGTACATCTGAATAAAGGACTATTATCCAAAATATACCAAGAACTCTGAAAACTCAACAATAAGAGGGACGTCTGGGTGGCTCAGTCGGTTAAGCATCTGCCTTCAGCTCAGGTCGTGATCCTGGGGTCCTGGGATTGAGCCCACCACCCCTTCTCCGGTTCCCTGCTCATAGGGAGTCAGCTTCTCCCTCTCTCTGCACCTCAATTTGTGCACTCTCTATCAAATTACTAAATAAAATCTTTTAAAAACCCTCAACAAGGGATCCCTGGGTGGCGCAGCGGTTTGGCACCTGCCTTTGGCCCAGGGCGCGATCCTGGAGACCCGGGATCGAATCCCACGTCAGGCTCCCGGTGCATTGAGCCTGCTTCTCCCTCTGCCTATGTCTCTGCCTCTCTCTCTCTCTCTCTCTATCATAAATAAATAAAAAAATTTTAAACCCTCAACAAGAAGAAAACAAATAACCTGATTTTAAAATGGGCCAAAGACTTAACACCTCACTGAAGAAGAGATACAAAGGGGAAATAAGCATATGAAATGATACTCTACTGTCATCAGGAAAATGCAAATTAAAACAACAATGAGATACCACTACACATACACTAGAGTGACCAAAATCTGGATCACCTATAATACCAAATGACTGCCAGCATGTGGAGCAACAGGAACTCTCATTCATTGCTAGTGGGAATACAAAATGATACAGCCACTTTGGAAAAGTCTGGCAGTTTCTTCCAAAACTAAACATAGTCCCACCATCCAATTCAGCAACCGTGCTCCTTGGCATTTACCCAAAGGAGTCGAAAACACAAAAACCTGCAACAGGTTTTTATAGCAGTATAAAGCAATTACAGATAAACCGTAATTGTCAAAACTAGGAAGCAACCAAGATGTCCTTTAGTAAATAAAAGGATAAACTGGTATACTCCCACAATGAAATATGATCCAGCCCTAAAAAGACATGAGCTAAAGGGCCCACGGAATAACCATAAGCGCATATTATTAAGTGTAAGAAGCCAATGTGAAAAGATGTGTACTGTATCATTCTAAGGATGCGACATTCGGGGGGAAAAAAAACTGGAGACAGTGAAATGATCTGCAGTTGCTAGGAGTGAGGGTGACACAAAGATGATTAAGGACAACCCCAAGGATTTCTTGAGCAGTGAAGATACTCTGAATGATATAATAATAATAGGTAAATGTTATTACACATTTGTCCAAACCAACAGAATATACAACATTCTAAGAAAAAAAGCCCTAAGGAAAACCATGGACATTGGGTGGTTAATGATGTGTCAGTTTTGGTTCATCCTTAGTTTTAAAAAAAAAAAAAAAGAAAGAAAAAGGTACCACTCTGGTCAGTAATGTTGACTGATAGAGGGAGGCAATGAATGTGTGGGGGCAGGGAGGAATATGGAAAATCTCTATACCTCTCTCTCAATTTTGTTCTAAATCTAAAACTGCTCTAAAAAACAATTAACTCTAATGAAGGAAAAAAGAGTATCATATTGACACTCGATTCCCAGCACTGAAAAACATTTTCCAAAAATATAACAAAGGATTATTAATTTTGCTTTGAAAATTGATTAGGGGAGTAAAGCACCTGAAAGTAGGCAAAATATCAAAACACAAAATATACAATTTGTTATCAAGTATACGGGGAAAGTCCTTAAGAAATAAAATATAAAACAATGAGAAAGTTTTAAGATTATAGTATTGATAAATAAAAGAGCTCTCACTTGGGGCACTGAAAATATACATGAGTTTATACCTTATGGAAACAATCTGATTGTAGAAAATATTTAAATGCTCATAACCTTAGAAACCAATAATTACATTCTGAAATTTAATCCTAAAAAAAAACAGGTCTAAATAGTGAAATCTCAAGTATTAATTTGTGTTTTTTTCACAAGGCAATAGGTAAATTCCTTTCCCCCACTCCAAAATCTTTTGTGTTATTTCAGAACCAGCAATTAGAAGACAATCTCCTCATCTGGCTTGTCTGAGAAACTCCAGGCCCAAAAAGAGAAGTTCAGCTAGACTATACTAGAGAGGGAGGGTATGGAAAGAATGAAGAGTTGAAGAGGTAGAAACTGGGGGAAAAGAAGGGACTGGACTCAGAGGATTCATCCAGATCAAGATGAATACCCCTGCCCCTAATCCCACTGGAAGTGGCATGTGGAAGAAGAGGATGGGGGTGTGGTGGGGTTAAGAGAGAGACAAAGACAGCAAGAACTTTGTTTTAGAAAATTCTGCATAGGATACTCACAGTTCTCCATAAGTTGGCCTTGGAAAGAACTTTTCAGGCTTATAAATAGCATGTCATTGACAAGCAGTGTAGGTAGTAGACTGGAAAGCCCTTTCCTGATAAATGTACTAGAATATATGAAGCTATCCAAAGACTGGGGGGAGGAGTAATTGTACAGGGGAATAATAATGAACACAATTAGGTAAGGTCACAATAGATTAAATTTTAGTAAAATTAGAATATATTTCACAGTTACAATCTTACAGATAAGACTCATGCCTACTGTATTTATAAGAGAAAATATAACTTAATAACAATTGGTAAATTATGGTGTTTCTGCATAAGGAACTATCATGCAGCTGCTAAAATGTTTATACTAATTCCTACATTCCGATGAATTATAAAATTATCATAAAATAAAATTATACATACACACATGCCCATGATGCCAGCAGAAACATAAGTTCTGTGAGGGCAGGGTTTTTTCCTCTACTTGCCAACTAAGACAGTACCATGCACATAGAGTTTAACAAATATTGGTTGAATAAATATAAAACCCATTTTAGGGGAGAGAGAAAAGGAAAATATTCCCAACTGATACACTAGCATTGTCTTTTAGTGACAGAACTTTAGTGGGCTTATTTTGGTTTCTATTCTTCTGTCTTCTAAGATGTCCCTAAGTATATATTGCTTCTGGAACGGGGTAAAAAACAACTAGGAAGTAACTCCCTTTAAATGCATTAAGAATTTCCTATATTTTAAAAACATCTTTGGCATGCTCTAGAATAGACTTAACACAATTTAAATAAAGGAAGAAGATTTTAAGTTATTTTGCCCTAGTCCCTTGACCTCTTGCAGTGACAGACAACTCCAGCTAAAAGTGTTTGGTGTTCTTAGCTTCATCCTTTTTCCCACTTTGCTTATCCTCATCCTCAGACAGAAGCCTCTTGCTTTTACAAGTCGGATATAACTCTATGACTTTGGGTTCTCAGTCTCTGTAAAGGGAGAGACTGGAGAAAAGGAACTAAGCCAGTTGCTCTCCTGGTGAGCCATTTGGATGAGTCCACCAGAGGCTCAGTAGTGTGACCAGTAACTTTGAGTCTTCCCAGCTCTTGAGGCAGTATGTGGATGTGTGTGCGTGGATATTTATATACGTACCCTACACTTGTGAATGTAGGAACTGGAGGAAGTTACTACAGTGGAAGGGTTCTTAATAACAAGGTCTGCCTAGTATGAAGTATTTAACAATCTCCCACCCCTTTAAAAATATACATTTTTATAAATGAAAACCATAATAAATATTTTGAATATTTAAAAAATTAACCTACAGAAGTAAATTAATGGAGAGAGCTATTTGCCTTGTACTTTTTCCACAACTGCTGCTGCTAGTTGTACACATCTCTAGTTCAGCTCTTGCCCATGGGACACTCATCAATTAGATATATAATCTTTATTTCTCTCCTTTACCCCCAAAAACAAGCCTGTTAATTTTTTTTTCCTTCTCCTCTGGCAACTGTGTGGTGAATCATTTCTTGTGTGATCAGGTTGCAGATAGTCTTGCAAGGGTGTTTACTGCATACAGTATAAGTATTGTGACGGCCAACAGACTTCAATGGTTTCTACTGGGGGGGGGGGGGGGGGGACTTCCCAGGGGTAGGAAGTAGAAAAAACACACTAAGGCATTTTCTCTTGTAGTTTAGTCAATATACAAAATTACCCTTCCTCAAAGAATTTTCGATGTACTAATACTTGGCTCTTTAAAACTGTACCAGTACAGTAACACTGTTCTAAAAGCAAACTACTGATTTAAAATATTCTGACTGGGGCCAGCCCCGGTGGCTCAGCAGTTTAGCACCGTCTTCTGAGGACCTGGGATCGAGTCCCACGTCAGGCTCCCTGCACGGAGCCTGGTTCTCCCTCTGCCTGTCTCTGCCTCTCTCTCTCTCTCTCTCTCTCTCTCATGAATAAATAAATAAAATCTTTAAAATATATATATAAAATAAATAAAATAAAATAAAATATTAAAATAAAATAATAAAAATAAAATAAAATAATAAAATAAATAAAATAAAATAAAATAATAAAAAAATAAATAAAATAAAATAATAAAATAAAATAAAATAAAATAAAATAAATAAAATAAAATAAAATAAAATAAAATAAAATAAAATAAAATAAAATAAAATAAAATAAAATAAAATAAAAATATTCTGACCGGGAGGCTGGGTGGCTCAGTGGTTGAGTGTCTGCATTGGGCCCAGGGTGTGGTCCCAGGGTCCTGGGATCAAGTCCTACATCAGGCTCCCTGCAGGGAGCCTACTTCTCCCTCTACTTATGTCTCTGCCTTTCTCTCTGTCTCTCTGCCTCTCTCATGAATAAATAAAATCTTTTAAAAATGATAAAATAAAATATTCTGACCATCCCAAAATCATGAGAGGTAGTGAATGAACTTTCTGCAAATTTCTGAACAAAGGGTGAGAGTGAAAAAAATCAGTTTCGCAATATATCAACCATGACTTTTAAACTTCTGCTGATAATCACCAAATGCATCAATGACCAATTTACTAGACAGTTGTAACTAATTGTTAGCAATTTGTGGGCCAAACATTCTGACTGATTTTTCTCTTGAGAATTAAAAATACATAGTCAAGTAGGAATTCAAGTGTTACACACTCTAAGATCAAAATGTTAGTTCTGAAACTGATGTCACAACTGCATGTGTAGTAGTAGTACAAAGTCTCAAAAAACAATTACAAAAAATAATACATATTTTTATCTAAAATTTCTTATTTTTAACATAAGAAATGTGTTTTTTTGTGAGGTAAATCAGGCAAATTATGCCACTATACAGAACAATCAAAACTAGGGGAACACATACCCCAATTAGGATTAAAGTATACAAACAGTATTTGTTGTTTTGATCTAAATAGGTCAAATTTTTAAATAGGAAAATGCTTTTGCTATGCAGTAAAACAGGCAAACTACCACCATACAATATGATCACACTATAAAAACAAAAATCACGAAGAGAAATTAGACTGTTTGAAATGGTAACAAGACTTATCTCCAGATATAGGGATTCAATGCAGGTCATTTATTTATATTTCTTTTCCTCTAATTTCCTAATTTTTACAATGAGAATATATTACTTCTATAATTATTCAAAATTCAATATTACTTCAAAATTATTTTGTGTGATTTAAGGATAATTACAAAACCTAAGGTAGAAATAAGTTACGACTCCAGTAACAGAGTCAAAATCAAATTAGCATTTTCTAAACAATGACTATCAAACAACCTTATACAAAAAGTGAAGGAAGCTTCTGTGATTATTACTATTTAGATTTTGAAAAGCACTGCTAAAAAAGAAAAAGAAAAAGAAAAAGAAGAAAAAGAAAAAGAGAGAATAAAGAGAAAAGAGAAAAGAGAAAAGAGAAAAGAGAAAAGAGAAAAGAGAAAAGAGAAAAGAGAAAAGAGAAAAGAGAAAGGAAAGGAAAGGAAAGGAAAGGAAAGGAAAGGAAAGGAAAGGAAAGGAAAGGAAAGGAAAGGAAAGGAAAGGAAAGAAAGCACTGCTTTGGGATCTCAGCTATTTTACAGCTTGGGACGCCTGGATGGCTCAGCGGTTCAGGATCACGCCCTGGAGTCCTGGGATTTAGTCCCTCATTAGGCTTCCTGCATGGTGCCTGCTTCTCCCTCTGCCTATGTCTCTGCCTCTCTCTGTGTCTCTCATGAATAAATAAATAAAATCTTAAAAAAAAAAAAGAAGTATTTTAGAGCTTTATGAAAATAAAGCAATTAGAGATGTTTTCATTGATCTTTTCACCTTTATTGTACACCCCTATTTACTGTACCCTTTTCACTAATCTTTTCACCCTTATTCACCTGGCCATGAATCAACTCTTTAGGGAAAAAGTTAACGTAAATAGTTGAACTACAAATGCTATCTCTTTCATAAGCAAAAGATATCAAAAATCAACTTAACCTTTTTCTCACTTTCATTAAAATATGAATATGGGCACTAAGTTGGTTAACAAGTTTAAGGAGACACAATGGCCAGAAATAATTTAAAAATATAAATAAAGCAGCAAGTTTACATATTCAGTATACATCTAAACATGTACTAGCAGTTTATGCAAAATAGACAAAAGTATTTACCAAATATTTCAAGATATTTGCAATAAAAACTGACTTCTAACATTCTTAGCAACAACTAAAATACTGAAAGAACAAGACCACAAGAAGTATTTCTGATACAGACATTTGGTAAATAACAAAATACAAGATAAAATTTTAAAGGACTAAAATGCCAATTTCATAAAATAATCAGATATTAAAAGCACCACAGAAAAGACTTTAAAAACCCAAATTTCTCTGTTCAGCAACAGCAAAAGAATTATGGTTTGTAAAGGGTACTAATAAAAGAAACCACAAAAAGGAAGGTGCTAACATTTTTTTTAAAGGAAGTAGTATACTTAATTTACTATAGCATGAGCTCTTTTACAGCATTTTATTTTAACACATAGTCTAGGTCAGAGGTGGCCAAGAGAAACAATGTGAACTACACATGCAATGTTAAATTGTCAAGTAGCCACATTTAAAAAAGTAAAAAGAATCAGATGAAATATATTTACCCAATATATCCAAATATGATTGTTTCAACATGTAATCAATTTTTTTAATTGGAATATTTTAACTTTGTTTTTTACTAAGTCTTCAAAATCCAGTGTGTAACTTACACCTGCACATCTCAGTCTGGATGCTAAATTTTCTTTCCTCCACTAATTACCTTGGTACCTTTATTGAAAATCAATTAATCAAGGGCACCTGGGTGGCTCAGTTGGTTAAGTATCTGCCTTTGGCTTAGGTCATGATCCCAGGATTCTGGGATCCCTGCTAAAATGGGGAGCATGCTTCTCCCTCTCCCTTTGCCTCTCCCCCCTGCTCCTGTGCTCTTTCTCTTGCACTGCTCTCTCTCTCAAATAAAATATTTAAAATATATACATATGCACACATATACACAGAGGCACACGCACTCATGTATACATATAAATACTTCCTAACTCTTCACTTAAAAATCTGGAAACTGTGATGCCCCAGTATCCATGAGTACATCCAAACTCAGACATTGCTTTCTGAATTCTATTCTATACTATAAGGGACCTGCCTCCTTGGAGAAATGGCTGGTCCAGGGCCAGGGTGGGGAAAGAACATCTTGTGCAGAAAATAAGGACATCATCCAAAAACGACAGGGACATGTTAATAAAAAGGATACAAAAGGCAGCTTCTGGCCCAATCTGGAACAACTGTTAAGTATTTCATAGTAAAAAGGTTTTTTGAGGTTTTAGTATATCTATCACATAAAGAGGAAAAAAGTTCCTATTGTGTAATAGCTAAGTACTGGTTGTTGTCATTTTTACATATGAAGAGGGTTAAGGATGATAGATGTTTAAAACATTAAAATAAAATACTCAAGTAGAGTATTATTCAGTAAGATCTGTGAAAGCCATTATGTAATAGTGGTATTTTTGACAAATATGGATGCTTGACTTCTGTTCTTAGAAGAGGGATAGAAAATGGTCAAGATTCTCCCCAGCAGAGTATCATTATGCCCTGCCCCCTCCACTTATGATACCAAAAGTAATATCTAAAGTAGCACCTCTATGTAATAGGATGCTTGGTCAGGCAGAACAAATATTTAAGTTGAGAGTCTACCATTTAAAAAATTGCTGGTGGCTTTTTTTGTCTAGGCAGAAAAGAGCAATGCACCTAGGCATCACCTACTTTGTTCTGGGAAGAATCAGTTGAGTGATGCTTCTCAGTAATGTAATTGAAGCGAACAGAGAAGGTACAGAGCAGACTCTGTTTTTGACTTGATAAAAGTACCCCTACCAATGATATTAAGTGGGATTGACCTAAGAGAAAGTGTGTAGAAGTATGCAAAAAAAGGTAAGTGTGGAGATTCCAAGACCTTCCCTTTTAAGTTTACTGTTATTCGAAATTCTGACAGACTTAAAATAAATGGCCCTGAATGAGGACCACTGGCTGGAAAGTCTCCCCCATCCTGAACAACCAAAATAATGCAACTTACCTTAAAGGAAAAGAGAATGAAAGCCTAAATCTATGGTTGGGATGAAAGAAGGATGGGTGATTTGTACTCTATATAGCTGAAGCTGAAAACCCCTACAGACCCAGTTACTCTAAACAAAACAAGAATATTTTGAACAATCTGCCATACTTTGAGGCAAGATCTTATGTGCCTAAGCATGGATTACTCCTGGTATAACAGGCTGCGAAACTGACTGACTTCAAAGAACAATTTTAGTCTAAAGAACATACAGGGATCCAGGCTGATGGCATGATATGCTTATTAGTCTGTGCTGGTGTATTACACAGGCAAATAATATCAAGTGATACACTTCAAGTGTTTTACTAAATTAATACAAAGCCTTGATACTTCAGGAAGAAAATCGCATTTATCTGGAAATCTTACTGGAGGTAAGCTAACATCTTATTCCCATAACAATGCTGATTAAACATTCCAGAAGATTTCAAAACATAATTATGTAATTTAAATGAGCTTTCTATCTGTAGCTCATACATGAGAGCCAAATCCTTCTCAAGAGCATATGTAATATGTCAAACTACACAGTGAAGGAAAAAAGTAACAAGATTTTTTTTTTAAATCAAGGAAGAAGGTCAATTCATACCATCAGTATCAAGAACTAAACTAGTTATAACTTCAATCTCCACAAATAAAACTAAGTCCTATGTTAATTATACAGTAACAACATGTTGATCTATTCATTAAATACTCCAACATCCTTTAATTCTGCTTTCCTGGTTAAGTAAAAAATAGCATCGGTACCTAACAACTTTAGGAATTTAGAAATTTAATTTTTACATACAATGTAATACTTGAAAATGAACAATATACATAGAAGTTGTTAAAGAGCACTGACAAAAATCGTACTAACACTACAGCCACTCAATTTGTCTCTATTAGGAAATCTGATACACATAGACCACAGAAATGTTGCTTCACCTTAAATACTTAAATGTAAACAGAACATCCTGTGATAGCCAATGGATGAAAATAGCATCTAAAAAACTCTGAACACACAATAAAAGTTCATTTAAAAAGCCCTGCCATCTCCCTCCTTATAGTATCTACATATAAAGCTAAAAGAACATTTAAATAAAGATTTATTTCATGAAGTGAAAGTAAAGGTATAAGATGCTCAAGAATTAGTTATAATTGCTAAGTAAAGCAAAAGGACTTAGAATTCCACAAGAATTCAAACTCTTCTTCCTGGTTTAACTGAAGCATTCTGCAGTGGAAAAAACAAAATATGCCATGATCTTAATTAAATAAGTTATTAAAACTGAGTTAGTTTCTTCAGATATAAAATTAAGAAAACATATGCCTTATACTATTATGAGAATTACAAATAATTATTTAATAATTAAATTATTAATAAATAAAACAGCACTGTGCCTGTTGCCAAAAAAAAGGCTCTTATTAGCTAGGTATTAGTGATTTTCTTTAAGATTTCATTTATTTATTCATGAGAGACAGAGAGAGAGGCAGAGACATAGGCAGAGGGAGAAGCAGGCTCCTTGCAGGGACCCCAAAATGAAACTCAATTCCAGGATTCCAAGATCATGCCCTGAGCCAAAGGCAGACACTCACACTGAGCCACCAAGGCGTTCCGGTATTAGTGATTATTAACACTTTTCCAGATTAATTAGTAAGGTACATTTTGGAAAAAAAAAAAAAAAAAAGGCCTGAAGAAAGGTACGCAGTATTTAGGGCTTTTGTTATAGAAAAGCGCATTTTTACCACATCCTAGAAACAGTATAGTAACTCAGAATCTTTCCTATGATAAAATTTTATTTTAAATCTGGCTGTATCCTCAAGTGACAAAGATGGTTATTTCAGAGAGATGCTCACTTATAAAGTATGTATCACCACACTATTACGTAAATGTAAAAACACTTTAATCAAAACATTACTTTCAAAGAGTATTCTGGTAAGTATTCTTCTGAACACTAGTTAATAAATAGCATGAAGTATGAAAACTTATTTGGACTAAACCTAACTATTCATAAAGAATAACCAAAAATAAAACAATTAGCTTAGAACAGAAACTTAACACAGATAATGAAGTAGAGTAAGCAAATACTATATTTCAGTGTTTCAAGTTTTAAAGACCTTTTCCTTATCTATCCATCTCATCCTTGATCATGCCTTCTACTTAGCCAATCTTTCTTGACCCATACTCATTCAAACTTGTCTAAAGAAATAGCCTACTCTTATTATCTCTAGTTCTTAACCTTCCTCAGCCACTCCCTTAAATCCACCACAAATTTTCCACTATTCTGAAATTGTAAGATCACCAAATATCTGGAGCATAACGTGATATATGTAAATCTGTTAATTCTGCACATATATTTGAGTTTGTGATAACATCCTTTGCTTATCTTTTCCCCCAAAAAAATTTTTTATTAATACAGAATACATACATTTTTTAAATATGTAATTTAAGCTATAAAAGCACTATGCTGTGTGTATATTTCGGGAGGGAGGGGGCGCAGCAGAGGGGCAAAGGAAGAGAAGTATCTTAAGCAGGGTCCACATCCAGTGTGCTACTGACCTCACAACCCTGAGATCATGATGACCTGAGCCAAAATCGAGTCAGATGCTTAACTGAGCCACCCAGGTGCCCCACACTGTATGTTCTTTATGATGTGCAAATTATATCTCAATCAAGCTATTGAAAAAAAAAAAACACAACTCTACCCAAGATCTAGATACAGCATGTTCCAACAGAACTCCCCACAATGATGGAAATGCTCTATATCTGTACCATCCAATATGGTACACTCACATGGCTTTTGAGTGCCTGAAATGTGGCTAGTGCAAAGAATTGAGTTTTAAAATTTTATTTTAATTAAGTTAAATAGCCACAGGAGGCTAGCAAACAGTATATATATCTAGGATGTTATCGGTGACTTACACCTACCCTTGCTCATATCTCCTCTTAGATATTCCTGAATTTTGCTGTTAATGACTTAATACCCAAATGCAATAAACAATTTCCAAAGCCTAACTATTCTCTATAATTCTTTTCTAGTCCTTCTAAAATCTATTCTCCAAAATTACTACTATGCAAATTGGATTTCTCTACTATAATCCTTTCTTAAAATTTTATTCCCTTGATATTGCCATTCTTCTAGTGTTCTAGTTAGCCCAACCCCTGGTCTCTTTTAATCCTCTGTCCACTTGTTAATTATTCCTATTTTGCCCTGGGAAAATTATCATCCCCTATCTCTTCCTCCATCTCTATGTATTTAGATATATCCTCTCCCTGGATGATTTCATGTACTTGCATTATTTCAGCTATGACTAACAGACATTTGGGAATCTATAGCTTTACCTTGAACCTATTCTTTGAGCTTCAGTAATGTAATGAGCTTCAGTAATGTTCCTCTCATGTAGAATATAAAATAATCAATCTTTTAAAAAGTACACACAATATTAAGTAAGCCACCTGATAAAGACAATTGCCTACTGAACTTCTTTCAGGAGGTTTCCCAAGTACCTCAGACTTAACATGTCAACTGAATAGATCTCCATAGCCTTTCCCCTCCCCCAAAACAAAACCCTTAATTCTTATTCTCTCAGTTGACAGCACAATCATCTATCTCTACCCTTTTATCTGTGCTTTATTTTTCCTCCAAATGCCAATTCATCACTAAACTCTGCATATTTTATCTCCAAAATACTTAAAGATTCTTTTAACCACTACTGCCCTCATTCAGGCTGCAGAGGTCTCATATTCGTACCCCTAACTAAACTCTACACATCCCTTGTACACCTTAAATCCATTCTCCACTATTATTACTATGCAAATCTACCTAAAATCATTTTGTTTACTCTCCGTTTCCTATAGTTGAGTATTTGTGTGGGAGAGGTGTGTGAAGCATTCAAAGAGCATGTAAATATAAATATGATAATGATGTCTAGGATATCTTCAGCATGTCAAAGAGATGACCTGTGAATTTCCCAAATTTACTTTCATCCACAATGACCAGTCCAAATAAGGAGAATATCCAGACAGAGATGGATATATCAGGTTATTTAACACAAAACTATTAGCCATTAAGGTGATCTTATTATCCCAAGCATATCAATAACGATTTGATTTACTAATTAGTTTCACCTCTCACTGCTTAGTTCATATATTAGTTTGTGTTTAAGTAACACAAGACCATCCACCATGCACATACTGACAAAAAAGAAATCGCCTATCTCTGAGAAGCTGAACCTTGGCTGCATAAAAGCAATTATTTCTACAGAAATAATTAGTGTGGTTTTTCTTCACTAATCTGATGATTTTACCAAGTAGATTTCTAAACACTTTCTTAAATTATTCCTAAATTCTTAAATTTCTTAAGAATTCTTGAATTCCTCGAAAAACTGTATCTGCTTGTGATGACAGTTTAACTGAGGATTCTTTCCTAAAAATTATTAAGCACATTTAGTATAGCACACCTAATATGTCAATCTTACAATACCAAGATTCACGTCACAATGTCAAAAAATAAAATCTTTATGAAACCTCATCTGAAATGTGCCTGGATGGCTCAGTTGGTTAAGCATCCAACTGGTGATTTCAGCTCAGGTCATGATCTCAGGATTGTGAGGTCAGTTGTGTACGGGCATGGACTCTGCTTAAGATTCTTTCCCTCTGTCCCCACCTCTTAAAAAAAAAAAAAAAGAAAAGAAAAAAAAAAGACTATCTGAAAAATCTAAATGAATATAAATTAAGGTGGAGATATGATCAAATAAGTCAATTACAGAACAAAGCAAATTACTGACATCATTCCTCTCATGCAGAATATCAAATAACCAATTTTTTAAAAAGTACATACAATATTAAGTAAGCCACCTGATAAAGACACCACCCTCTCCCAAATAATAAAACTCTTAAGAAGAGCTTCTGGCAACTTCTCTTCAATCTGCTCCCCTTTTTCTTAAAATTTTATAAAATTCCTAAAACTGAAAAACCAAAAAGTTCCTAAAAACCAATTTTTTTTTCTAACTAGGAACTTTATTTCTTTACTGATTTTTATTTGGATTAATCCAGTTGAGATCAATTAGGAAAAGGTGGGGATAGAAAGAATCCATGTCAATACTAGAATATGAATGAGTGCTATTCTCTTCCAGATTTTTAAAATTTTGCTTTTTAACTTTCCCAGAGCTAAACAAAGTTGTGAACAAAGCAATTATATCTTTCTAATGTAGCTTATTAACTCAAACATTATAATTCCAGTGCCTTTCCCCTAATTTTCTCTTGCATGTCCTAAAACCCAACTTTAAGTAGTTCAAAATAGTCAACCCAATTTGTAACAAGTGACAACATAAACCTTTTCAAAATGGATTTTTTTTAAAGCACCATTATCCTTTCATTATCTGTAACACTTCACAAAGTACCCTCACACAGTTTTTCAGTTATCTTCAACAATCTAGTTAAGTCAGGGTGCCTGGGTGTCTGTCTTCTAAGTGACTACCCTTACCTCAGGTCATGATCCCAGGATCCTGGGATTGAGCCCCACATCAAGCTCCCTGCTCAGTGGGGAATCTGCTTCTCTCTCTCCCTCTGTATGTGCTTGTACTCTCTCTCTCACTCTAGCTCTCACTCTTTCTCAAATAAATAAAATCTTAAAAAAAAAAATCCAGTTAGGTCATATTACTAATAAATCAGCATTACAAATTAAATTCCTTACTCAGGGTCAGAAAACTGAGTACCAGAGAACTCAAATGTTCTGCCTTAGAGGTCTTTTCCATTATATAGTATTGTGTTATACTACAGTGAACTCTCCAAATACAAGATTAGAAAATCTGCTGTGGACCAAAGAGAGGAAAAGAGTATGGATAAAACAACTCTAAGATCTACAACTACTTCTAACTTAGAAAAGAACATAGTATTTATTAAAGTACACTGAGAATCTACTTATATCTTCAAAGAGCTCAAGGACTGGTTAAAGTAGCCAAAGAATATAAACAGTTTCCAATTATTTTGAAGAATATCATAAGAATGATCCCAAAAGGAAAAACATCTTAGCAAATTCAAAAAGTCTGGCATCTGAGATAGTGACAGGTCATGAAATTACAAAGTTAGGCTAGAATACAGGCAAAGCTAAAGAATTTCAAAGCACTGATGATAATATGTTCAACTCCAAAGTTCCCCCTAAAAATGATAAGCAACAATAAGAGTTTTGCTACATGAATTTTCAAGAATATAGACAAATCAAACAAAATGTTCACAGCCTCAAAAAAAAAAAACAGTCTAAAAACCTGATGTATCATCATAGTTAACACTTATGTGCCAGGCCCTGTCCTAAATGTTTTATATTTATGTAATTCATTTAATAGTCACAACTCTATCAAGTAGGTACTCTTATTACATTCCATTTTATCGATAGGAAACTAGCACAGATGTTTCCCAAAGTGACAGAATCATTAGCTGAGTCAGCATTTGAATTCAGGCAGTTAAGTTCTTAATGACTTGTTACACTGCAGAAAAATAAAGCCCTCTTCAAATCTAAATTCAGGTCACGCATGGTAAGTCTCACCTATTCCTGCACATTACAGTGGTCCTGTTTAAAAAAAAAAAAAAGAAAGAAAAATAAAATGCAAGATGCTACATAAGTAAATATAAAGAGCTGTTACCACAAAACCTAATAGCTATTATGAATTTTTTCATGTTATACTAACATTTTTAGGAAGTATAATTTGAACATAACCACTCTTGCTACTTTTACAGCTTTATCTAAAACACTGAAAAGGGGATCCCTGGGTGGCGCAGCGGTTTAGCCCCTGCCTTTGGCCCAGGGCGTGATCCTGGAGACCCAGGATCGAATCCCACGTCAGGCTCCTGGTGCATGGAGCCTGCTTCTCTCTCTGCCTATGTCTCTGCCTCTCTCTCTCTTTCTCTCTGTGACTATCATAAATAAATAAAAATTAAAAAAATAAAAATAAAACACACTGAAAAGCTATTATAAAACCCAAACAACAGGTTTAGAATAATTTCTAAAAAAGAGAGCCCAAAAAAAAAAAAAAAAAAAGAGAGCCCAGTTTTAGTTGAATGTTTCCATAGAGATTAAGTAGAATGACTTTCAAATGACCAGGATCTTGCACTAAAACCTAGATAATCAAGAAATGAACTCAATCACCATACAACAGATTCCCCATTTGTTTTACACAAAAACACCCTTCACTAGGAACAGCTGTGATACTTATCATGAGAGAAAAAAAGTAAGTAGAAAACATTTAAAACTTTAACACCAAGTAAGAAAAAATCATTGAAAAATCAACTTAGATATAATTCTCAATATCTCTGCCCCAAAGGTTACAGAGATAACCTACAGCAATAAATTTATGTATATTTTAAATCATTATATTACCTAACCAAAATTATCCTGTCTTTAATTACACTGTCTTGTTAATAGGAAAAAAGGATTACTTCAAGCAAGTTACCAATCATTCTTTAATTTGCATAGCAGTTACACTTGTGTTATCTCAATGTTGCCCATACTCATCACTAACTCTGAGACTTTAAAACAAAAAAACCTGCAGACTATTCCCAGGAATCTTGTTCCTGGTCCTGAAAATTACTGAAGATTCTCATCCTGAAAAACAAGGAATTTGGCACAAATGTAAAAAATAAAGGCAAAAAAAGCTATCAATATTCAAATGGAAGATTCAGTTCAAGGAGTTATTTTAAGAACTAAAGCAAAGAAATAAGTTACGGTTTCTTAATCACAGAACCACATCACATTTCTGCAGCACTGCTAAACTTTTTATGAAAACATTAATTTAAACCTGTGCACCTGAAACTAATGTAACATTGTGCGTCAACTATACTTCAACTTAAAAAAAAAAAAAAATGGAAATTAAGTCCCAAAAATATATCCTATGCTCTTGATGAGATATGACCCTTAATTTACTTAGGGGGTGGGGGAGAAAGCCAGAGCCAAGCACTAGGAATATTGCAGGTTAAACAAAATTTGACTTTCCCTTCCAAACTGGAAACAATCTTATCAATGTACAAAGCGAATATATCAAGTTACCATGTGAACTTTATTTAGAAGCAATTTGGGAGAAAAGTACTAAAGAAAGTAAAATCATTTACAAATCTCAGTAGAAATACATTTTCTTAAGAAAATTATGCTACATTTCTTAAATCCTTCCATAGAAAAGCAATATAAACTCTGCAAAATCCAGCACTAACATTTTCTGACCAAAGAAACTGAGTATTAAAATTAAGGCATGTCATTTGCCTAACAAAATCAAGCAAAGAAATCTGTATCTTAAAGGATTAAAGTTAGTACTTAAGATCCTTGGTATCTTAAGTATTACTTAATATTATTTATTAGGAATTAATACTTACTTTAATAGTTACGCATATTGTGACTCTAAAAATTAGCTTGATGGAAACAAGTTTGATTTGTATACCACATTCACTCATTCTCCGTCCCAAAAAGTCTATTTATATACTTGAATTGATAAAATCAATATCCAAACCAAAGAATAGAATTTGCTATGTTTACAGAATTCTAAAGAAATCTGACAGTGACTTTCACACCAAAATACAATAGCCTCATTTGAGATGCACTAATTAGCCATGTACGAGACTAACAAATGCTTTAACATTTCCCAAATCATCAGATCCTAACCAGTTTAAAATTTGTTCTTTACGATTCTAAGCAAGTCATTTACCTGCTCTGTAATTTCAAGTTCTTTATCAAGTAGTCAGGCAGAATAATTTCTTCCAATTTTAATACACTAAGATTTTTAACTTAATAACTGAATATTTTTCTTTCTATAGAAAAATATGTATATTAGATGTATACTTTTAGTGAAAAAGCCTTCCTTTCTTTTCAATGTTTCAGTAATCCCTTGACTAGTCCTTTAATTTGTATCCAAAAACTCAGTCATCTAATGAATAGGTTATTAGGCAAACATCCTGGTCAAGAAACCAAAAATACTACCCGACATACTGCTATAAAGGCTAGGAAAATCATATTTCAAAAAACAAAATGAAAAATTGTACAAACAGGGTCAAATGACATATGGAAGTTCCTAAACTAGGGTACCATTCAAAGAGCTAGGATGTATTTGGTTCTGCTGTCAAATCCTGAACTGCTTTAAAAATAATATGGTGATATGATAAGGTATCAGATACTCTTTAATTTGACCATGCCATGCCTAGACAGAGAAAAGCCATGAATTCAAAGAAAAGCTGAGAAGCTTAGACAAAATTATTATGACATCAGACAAACTGATTTCTTCCACTGTATCATTAATTTCAAGATAAATAAACTATCAAAAAATTCCAGGTGAGGGGTGCCTGGGTGGCTCAGTTGGTTAAGTGCCTGCCTTTGGCTCAAGTCTTGATCTCAGGATCCTGGGATGGAGCCCCAAGACTAGTTCCCTGCTTGGGGAGCAGGGTAGTCTGCTTGTTTTCCTCTCTCTGCCCCTCCCCCACACCTTGTGTCCTGGCACACACTCTCTCAAATAAATCAATAAAATCATTAAAAAAAAATCCAGGTGATTAAGGAAAACACACATTATATTCTGTAAGTCTTCAAAGTTAAGTAATTGAAACTAACACAATCCATAAAGTGCTCAACATTTACTTGGGTCCAGTCTTAAGAAAGTAAGGTAACCAAATAAAATTTATCTAAAAAGCACCTATTCAAATAAAACCTTAACAGAAGAATAAAATCCAAGATCAGCAGCAATAGGCACCCCTGTACCAAAAAAAAAAAAAAAGTGTATAAATGGAATTTTTGCCTGTAAACCAAAAGGAATCAGTTTTTGAGGACTGTCCAATAAAAATAAGGCTATGGCTTGACAAGACTTTTTAAAAAACGTCTGCACCCAATATAAACTGCCAAAAATAGTTTTTATTTCACAATGCCTTAGTAGTTCTACATCATTTGCTGTAAAACTTAAGAAATTATTATGTTCCTAAAGAACTTGCCAGTCTTTAAGTTCACTTCCTTCCACATGCTAACTTCCCTTCACATTTGATATGGCCTTGGTCATTTGTAGGGTGACATTCAAAGTACTGACATATTAGTTTATGGATAAAATAAACTAGACTATTCAGTAACATTCATATCCTATTTTAGTCCATTCAGGTCCATTTTCTTGACAAGAATAAGGATATCAGCATTTTTCGTCTATAATGTAACTGACTTTTTCAGTGGAACTCTGCTTCTTCCAATAATCTCCGTTCACTTCTGGATGAGGACACATTCAATCAAGTTGCTATAGGTCAAGCAACAAGTTACCCAAACCTAGCTATTTAAACATAGAATATACTTGTCAACCAGAATGACACACCATTATTTACACCATGAAAACCTCCCCGAGACGTTAAAAAAGCAAAGCATTTGAGTCCTTTGGACTCCTGGAAAAAGTCTGGCTTAAATTCATAACAATAACCGTAGTGATGTTCCAACTCTCAAACCACTTACAGAACTTTACATGGGCTCGTGTACTATTCAGGGGATAGTGAATGGGCTGAAGACATACTAGTTTTTTTTTTGTTTTGTTTTAAGATTTTATTTATTTAGTCACAAGAGACACAGAGAGAGAAAGAGAGAGAGGCAGAGACACAGGCAGAGGGAGAAGCAGGCCCCATGCAGGCAGCCCGATGTGGGACTCGATCCCGGGTCTCCAGGATCAGGCCCTGGGCCGAAGGCAGGCTCTAAACCGCTGAGCCACCCAGGGATCCCGAAGACATACTAGTTTTAATTAACGCTGTCAGAAAACTACCAGCTACCAACAGGCTTAATTAAGCATCATTAGGTAGAACAATATCAAACACTTATTGTACCTTTCTAGCCCCAAAGCATTTACCGAGAGAAGAAAGTCTTTTCTATGGTTTATGTTAAATGCCTGTGCAATTACCAACTAAGATATATCCCAAGTAAGGTCATTGAGGCACGAAGTCGTTCCTATTTGAAAAGTACAGCCTGATCTCGGGGATGGAAACTCGCATGTAACACACCAGCAGCTCAAAAGTGCAGAGCCTCTGCTAAGACTGAAACGCACGGGGCAAGAAGACTGTACTTTCCTAACTCAGAAACTTTCCCACTAATTCCGGGTTTCCTGCCAAACACTAAAACAATAACAAGTAGGTAATGCGTTTGTACTAAGATGATTTTCACCACTCCTTCCCTAAGTGGCAAGCCTCTCTGGTTACCAGTAACTCTTATCCTACGTAGGTACATGCCCCAAATTCTAGTTTCAATCTCTTTTCAAAGTTGCCCCCTCCCCACTCCCCTCCACCCCTGCCCGCCGCGGGAGCGAATAGTTAAAAGAACGACTTTAAAGGAGGAATTGGGAGTAACTGGCTTAGTCGAGCCAAACGTAGCTCCAAACCACCGTAAGCGATGGGGCCATCCATACCTGCAGTTCACACCAGGCGACCTCCACCGTGGTTTCAGTGTCCAGACCTTTGTAGACGGTCTTAAAGGAGCCTCTGCCAATTTCGATGTCGAACTTGAGAAAGCGGCCATCGTTGGACATTCCCACGGCCTTGGTCTCCAGCTCTTCGATATCATCCTGCTGCTGGCTGCGCTCCTCCTGTGGTTCCTTGGCGCTGCCGCCGCCGCTGCCGCTCCTGGCCGCCGAAGGCTCCTCTTTGCTCCCCACATGGTTGGGCTGGGACGCCTGCCGATCTCTGCCGGCACTGCTGGGGGCGGCGGCGGCAGCGGCAGGGCCTGAGCTGACTGGCTCCCCGGGGCCGGCAGCGGCGGGGGGCGGCTGGGCTACTTGCACGGCGGCGGCGGCCGTCAAGGTCTCCTCACGGGGCGGCTCCGGCGGGGCGCTCTGCGGCGCAGCCACCGACACCGCGGGCTGGGGCAGAGGCAGAGGGAGGCCGGGCAGCTCCAGCGCCGTGGCGTTGGAGTCGCAGATGACGCTGCGGCGGAAGAAGCGGTGCTCGGTGGTGGTGGTGGTCGCCGCCGCGCCACGGCTGTCCTTGTCCATGGTGTGGCGGCGACGCCGGTACTCCTCCGTGCGGCCGGCCCCAGCTTCGGGCGCCGCGCCGCCCAGTTTCTCCCCCACCGAGGAGTCGGAGCTGGAGCCATTCTTGGGGGAGGGCGCCGGTGGCGAGAGGAACAGGGAGCTCGGAGTGCTGCTCTGCTTCTCTGCGGCGCCACCAGACATGGTCGGTCCGCAGGAGCGAGCGAGCGGGCTCGAACTTGTGAACGAAGGGAGGGCGAGGGGCCGCGCCCGACGGACGGCGAGGCGTGCGGGTCCCGCTGCGGGCTCCCGGCGGGCTCCGGTGCACCCGGACGGCTCCTCACTCAGCACTGACAAGCCGACCCGACGGAGACGCGGGCCCCGGGACCCAGTTGCGGCGGCTGCTGCGGCTCACGAGGCGGGCTCGTCGGCGGGCGGGCGGGGGTTAGCGCCTCACGGTCCGCATCCATCCTGCGGCGAGCGGCGGCCCGGAAGGCGGGAGCGGCAGGGGCGCCGCAGTCATGAGGGGCAGGGCGGGCAGCCGGCACTGGGACGAGGCGGATGCGGCGGCGGCTCCAGGTCCTCGCCGCCGCCGCTTCCCAAGCCGGGCGGGTTAGGCCCCGGGGCGGCGGCGACGCCAAGAACGGACGAGCACCGACCGCCGGGCGGCGGCGGCCCGGGAGCCGCGGAGAGTGGGAGGGGCCGAGAGAGGCGAGGAGGGCCGGCCGGGGATCCGGTCAGTCAGTCGGTCGGTCGCTTCCTCCCACACGCGCCCCCAGCTCGGGGGACAGTCTCACAGGGCGCCCATCGCCCGGACGGAAAGAGCCGAAGCGACGAAGCCTCGGTGCCTGAGGAGCGGGCCCCCCCTTCCCCGAGGCCTCCCCGCCCGCCCCGGGCCTGGCAAACCCCCGTCTCCGTCCGGGCCGGTGCCGGGGGCTGACTGAGGGAGGGAACGGTGGGGAGGGGAGGGCCGCTCACCGCGGGGCCCGAGCTCCGCTGCTTCTCTGGGCCGAGAGTCGGGGAGACCGAGAGGACTGGGTGAAGGGAGTCAGGGAGTGGAAAGAGTAGTCACCCCCACCAGGCGCCTTCTGTCACCGAAGATGCGGGGTGCAGAGTGGCCGAGGGTGAAGAGCCGCGTCCGCCGGGGAAACTCTCCACGCTAAATGGCGCCGGGACTCTGAAGCCTCCACACAGCCCGCTCGGACCCCGCCCCCCGCCGCCGGGGCGCCCCACCCCCACCCCGCTCTCGGGGCTCTTGCGCAGGCGTGCTCGTATTGGGGCTCCCTGGGATTTGTAGTTTTCGCCTTTGAAGAATGAAAGGGATTGTGGAGAAGGGAGCCTACGACTTCCGTGATGCTCTGTGGTTGCTTTAGCCTGATGCCTCATGGGAGCTGTAGTTTTCTTTGGAAACCGCCCCTTCTGCGAGGCTGATGGGAGCGTCGCCGTGGGTCGCTAAACCCCATCCTTAAGTCAAAGCTAGCTAGGAAGATCTTCATTTAGGGTTTAATTCTGGAAAAGGGGACGAGAGAAAAAAAAAAAAAAAAAAAAGAAGACGGAGGCAGGACCAGAGGAGAGACTCCCGTCATGCTTTGCTGAGGGGAGAGAGAGCTAAGAGGTTGCCATGCGATGAAAGATGATCCGTTGTTCATCTTTAATGGAGAGAGCCGCAGTAGCGTTGAGTGATTTTAGCGTGATGGGGGTGGAGAAAAGGAAAGCAGAAAGAACCAGAACCTGGGCTCAGAGAGCCAAAGGGACTGAAGGACTCCTTCCATAGGGTTAAGGAAATTTTGTGAAGATTGGCCAATGGGAAGGAGACACGGACTTTTTATTACCTCTTCTCCTCTTCCCTTCCATAACAATTAAGGCCACACTCTTAGCTCCAGCCTCAAGATACATATTCTGGGTCTCGAAGATGGTTTGCCCTCCTGAAATCAGGATCATAGCGAATCTTTCGTTTTGCCAGAAAAAATTAATGGCGCGGTGAGCGAGGATTCGAGAAAAGAGAAGGTCCACGTATCTGTGCATCTTTTACCACAAACTTGTGAGAGTGGAGTTGAATTTTGCTATATAGTTAGTTAAGTTTAATTTCCATCTTTCATTTGCCCGAGGGCTTAGAGAGAGGCCATCCCCTTTCTCCAGAGGTGCATGAATGCGCACATGTAGTTTTTACCGTGGCTTTGGACATAGAGGAAATCTAGATCCATGCAGTTCACAGTGATGGAAGGCTTTCCTTGAAAGCATCCTTACACTCTGGACCCCTTCGCTCCTCGCAGGACTCAAGATTCTACAGGTGGTGAGCACCAGGGGGCATCAGAGTGGGAAGCCAGGCCAGTTAGACGGCAGTTAGAAGTCTTAAGAGCGGGAAGATCTTAAAGGTCCGCTGCTAGTTCATCAGAGCGTCCTCAGGCTCCTGCCTCTGATCAGCGCCCGCTATAGAACAAACTCAAAAGCACACTTCCTAGCCCAGCGCCACATTAAGAGGATGAGTCGTTTGGAAGCAACTTGACTAGAGTCGTTACCACCAGTTTCCTAGAAAATACCCACAACTTATCAGGATGAACTCCACATAGAGAACATTTGCTATATAATTCATATTACTTCATCTAATGTGTAAAATACACTTTTTCAATTTTTTCCTCAAAAAAATTTTTCTCTACACTTTCAGGTTTACAAAAAAGCTGGGTTTAAAAACAAAGGTTGTTAGGTTTCATAAAGCTAATAGATTATGAACACTTTAAAATATAAATTCAGTGAAGAAGAGGTGGGTGGGGATGGGGTACCTGGGTAATGGGAATTAAGGAGGGCACATGATGTGATAAGCACTGTTATACACAGCTGATGAATTATTGAAAACTACATCTGAAACTAATGATGTACTATATGTTGGCTAATTGAATTTAAGTTAAATAAAAATATATAAATTCAGTGGGGGCAACTGGAATACACACAGTCAAGGCCCTTGATAATCATGCCTTATCAACATGTTTTTTTCAACAACAAACTACTAAATTTGTTGTAAATAATTTAATTAACTGTCAAGGTAAAGCCCCCCCTTGCCCACCTGACAGCTTTTCTTACTTGTTTAACATTAACTTTATTATAAAAACAAGTACAACTTTACTTTTTAAAAAGATTTTATTTATTTATTCATGAGAGACACACACACACAGAGAGAGAGAGACATAGGCAGAGGAGAAGCAGGCTCCCCACAGGGAGTCCAATGCAGGACTCCATCCCAGGACCCCGGAATCACGACCTGAGCCAAAGGTAGACGCTCAAACACAGAGCCACTCAGGTGCCCCTGGGTACAATTTTATATTGAATGTAACCATATTGTGTACAATGGTTCAATTTAAGTTCGATGTCTATCTCCCACCCTTCACAAAACTAACGTCCATATAATTTAAAGAAAATTTTCAAAATAAGCTCTAAGAATTTTTAGAATCTCGGAAAACATGGGAGAGGAAGGGACATCAAAGAACAACCCACGAGCCATAAAGAAAAATACTTGACTATTTCAAAATTAACAATTCTGTTCAATAGAACACAAATGATGAGCTGACAGAAAAATTTTGAAACCTGTATAACAAAAGACTAATATTCAAAATATGTAAATCACACCTTAAATCACAAAGGGTAATACAAGGACACCTGATTGTGATCCCGGAGTCCTGGGATTGAGTCCCTCCTCATCCGGCTCCCTGTGGGGAGCCTGCTTCTCTCTCTGCCTATGTCTCTGCTTCTCTGTGTGTCTCTCATGAATAAATAAATAAAATCTTTTAAAAAACAAAACAAAACAAAAGGATAATACAATCCTATAGAAAAAGGAGACCATTGAAACAGGAGGAAATCCAAATGACAAAAATAAGCTTTAAAAAAATGGTGAAATTCAGTAACAAAGGAAGTGCAAATTAAAACAAGATATATGCTTTTCCCTTACAAAATTGGCAAAATTTGTAAGCATTTATAATATCAAGCGTAAACAAGAATGTGGAGAAACATGTGCTATTAGTGATAACATAAATTAGAAAAACCTTTTATTGCGGGTAATTTGTTAGTACTTAATGAAATGTACAACTTGCAAAGCCTTGGAGCTAGCAGTTTCCCTTCTTGGTAGCTGCTTTCTACAAATACTTGGCATATATGCACCAACAGACATCTGTGAGAAGATCCACTGCAGCTTTGCCTGTAACAAGAATTTGAAACAATCTGCATGTACCCTATAATAGTTAAACTATAGTATATTTAATTTTGGGAACATCATGCAACAGGAGAAGAGAAGGAGGTAGTTATATATGTGGTGGCATAAAAAATAGTTGTTGAGTAGTATGCACTTGATAGTATGCATATGTTGTATTTTTAAAATTGTGTTTCTCTATGTATCTCAATGCACAGAGTAAAAGTGTGGTCAGTACACGCCAAAATGAAAAGTGAGAGGTTACTTCTGGGGAGTACTCTGATCTATATTGTATGAATTTCTTAATATATTCTCACTTATTGCAGACAATTTGAAAAATACAATAGAATATGAAAGTACAAATCCTCAGCAACTCTACTAGCCTTTGAGATATCAGCTTTTGCATTTGACAAAATACAGCATTGGACATTACATTGGACAGCATTATATTGGATATAATACGCATTACATTGGGCAAAATCTGTTATTGACAAAAACTCTCAACAGAGTAGGGATAGAGGTAACATACCTCAACATCATAAAGGCCATGTATGAAAGAGCCACAGCTAATATCCTTAATGGGGATGAGGGCAGGAATTGAAACAGGGATGCCACCCTGAACATTGTTAATTTAACATAGTTCTGGAAGTCATGGCCTCAGCAATCAGACAACAGAAATAAAAGGCATCCATGCCAGCAAGAAAGAAATCAGACATTCACTATTTGCAGACACATGATACTCTATGTAGAAAACCTGAAAAACTCCAGCAAAAAAATTCTAAGAACTGATAACATGAATTCAGGAACATCACAGGACATAAAATCAATGTATAGGAATCTGTTCTGTTTCCCTACACCAATAGTTAAGCAGCAGAAAGAGAAATTAAGGAATCAATCCCATTTACAATTGCACCAAAAACCGTAAGATACCTAGGAAGAAACCTAATCAAAGAGGTAAGAGATCTGTACTCTGAAAACTATAGAAAACGTATGAAAGAAATTGACACAAAGAAATGGAAAAACATTCCAGGCTCATGATTTGGAAGAACAGATACTATTAAAATGTCTATTCTACCCGAAGTAATCTACACATTTAATATATCCCTATCAAAATACCATCAGCATTTTTCACAGAACTATAACAAACAATCCTAAATCACAAAGACCCCCAAATAGCCAAAGCAATTTGAAAAAGGAAAACAAAGCTGGAGGCTTCAAAATTCTGTACTTCAAGCTATATTACAAAGCTGTAATCATCAAGACAGTATACTACTGGCACAGAAACGGATGCATATACCAATGGAACAGAATAGAAAACCCAGAAATGGATCCATAACACTATGGTCAACTAATCTTCAACAAAGCAGGAAACTATGCAATGGGGAAAAAAAGCCAGACTCTTCAACAAATGATATTGAGAAAACTGGACAACAACATGCAAAAGAATGAAACTGGGCCGCTTTCTTACACCATACACAAAAACAAACTAAAAATGGATGAAAGACCTAAATGTGAGATGGGAATCCATCAAAATCCTAGAGGAGAACATAGGCAGCAACCTCTTTGACATTGACTGTAGCAACTTCTTACTAGACATGTCTTCGGAGGTAAGGGAAACAAAAGCAAAAATTAACTATTGGGACTTAAAGTAAAAAGCTTCTATACAGAGAAGGAAACAACAAAACTAAAAGGCAGCCTACAGAATGGGGGAAGATATTTGCAAATGACATATCTGATAAAGGGTTAATATCCAAAATCTATAAAGAACTTATCAAATTCAACACCCAAAAAACAAATAATCCAGTTGATAGGAAGAAAACATGAATAGATAGCTGTCCAAAGAAGACATCCAGATGACTAATAGGCACATGAAAAGATGCTCAACATCACTTATTATCAGGGAAATACAAATCAAAACCACAATGAGATACCACTTCACATCTGTCAGAATAGCTAAAATTAACAACATTGGAAACAACAGATGTTGGAAAGGATGCAGAGAAAGGGTACCCTCTTACACTGTTGGTGGGAATGCAAACTGGTGCAGCCACTCTGGGAAACAATGTGGATGTTCCTGAAAAAGTTAAAAATAGAATACCCTCTGACCCAGCAATTGCACTACTACGTATTTACCCAAAAGATACAAAAATATAGATTTGAAGGGGCACATTCACTCTGATATTTATAAGCATTATCAACTGTAGCCAAACTGTGGAGAGAGAAAGAGCCCAAATGTCCATCAACTGACGAATGAATAAAGACATGATACACACACACACACACACACACACACACACACATACACACACACACGAATATTATTCAGCCATCAAAAAGAATGACATTTTGCCATTTGCAATGACATGGATGGAACTAGAGGGTATCATACTAAGTGATAAGTCAGTCAGAGGAAAACAAATACCACATGATTTCATTCATTTGTAGAATTTAAGAAACAAAATAGATGAACATAGAGGAAGTGGGAGAAATGAGGGAAGAAGGCAAACCATAAGAGATTCTTAACTATAGAAAATAAACTGAGGGTTGCTGGAGGGGCGGTGGGTGGGGGATGGGCTAAATGGGTGATGGACATTAAGGAGGGCACTTATGATGAGCACTGGGTGTTATATGGAAGTGATGAATCACTAAATTCTATTCCTAAAACCAATATTACACTAATAACCAGAATTTAAATAAAAATTTGAAACAAACAAAAAAACTGAATATAAGAAAGCCAGACTAAAAGAATATATATTGCATCATTCCATTTTTTAAATTTTCAAAAATTTCTAATAATAAAATAATGGCATGATTATGAAATGAGATATCATGCAGCTTTTGAAACATTTAAGTATATTGGAAAATGTTCATAATTTAATGAATGACAGTAATATTTTGAAAAAGAGATATCAGCCTTTGATATTTAGGTATCATTCTTTCCAGAATGATAAAAAGATTGATAATTATAAGCATTTACAAGGTTATTAAACATTTTTTAGAAACATCATTTAAAAAAATTTTTTTTTGTTGTTATCTATTCATGAGAGACAGAGAGAGGGAGGCAGAGACACAGGCAGAGGAAGAAGCAGCCTCCACACAGGGAGCCTGATGCGGGATTCAATCCCGGGACTCCAGGATCATGCCCCAGGCCGAAGGCAGGTGCCAAACCACTGAGCCACCCAAGGATCTCCTAGAAACATCATTTTTAATGGCTGCATAGGATTCCATCATATGGCATTATCAAGTATAAGTTTGTTATATCATTTAGAAAGAACATAGGGAAAAATATTTATAAAAATAGGAATCCCTATCATGTTTAGGCCTTTGTTAAGCTCTCACAGGAAGAGATTTATCAGAATCACCTAGGAAGCCATTACAAAATATACCTATTGGAGTGTTTTATCAACACTACTCCACCCAAATCAGGTGTATATTTGATGAGAGAATCCATTGCAAGTAGACCTGCACTATAAGAAGTGTTATTTTTTTAAATCTTCGGAAAAAGAAAATATTAGTAGATGAATTAGTAAATTAGGATTTTCTTAAATTTAGGAAAAATAAATATGTTGTGAAATAGAAAAGACATTTTTTAGTTATATCTTAATAGATGTAGAAAATAGATGTAGAAAAATAGATGCAACAAGACTCAATAAATATTTATTAAAAAAAAACACCACAAAAATTTCAGCTGACCATAGGTAAAAGGGAACTTTCTCAACATAATTAAGTATATCTATTAGAAAAAGAAAAAAACCCACCTAGAGTAGCATTATACTTAAAGGTAAAAGAGCAAATGCTTTCTAAAATGGCAGACAAGGGGGGAACTGGGGGCTCAGTGGTTGAGTGTCTGCTTTTGGCTCAGGTCATGATCACAGGATCCTGGGAACGAGTCCCGTATCAGGTCTCCCGCAGGGAGCCTGCTTCTCCCTCTGCATATGTCTTTGCATCTCTGTGTCTCTCATGAATAAATAAATAAAATTCTTAAAAATAAAAATAAAATGGAAGACAAGGTAAGAATATTCACTCTTGGGGTGCCTGGGTGGTGCAGTTGGTTAAGTATCCGACTGCCAGTTTCAGCTCAGGTCTGATTTCAGGGTCATGAGATCAAGCCCCCCTCCATCAGGTTCTGTGCTTAGTGGGGTGTCTCCCTGAGTTTCTCTCTCCCTCTTCCTCTGCACCCTCATGCGTGCTCTCTCTCTCTTATTGAAATAAGTAAATAAATCTTTAAAAAAAAGAGTATTCACTCTTGCCATTTCTCATAACATGGTACTGGCTGTCCTACTTGACACAATAAGAGAAGGAAGAAGATGAGTGACATGCAGACTACAAAGAAGGAAGTAAAACTACCTTTAATTCATAGACCTCATGATGATTATATATATAGGATACCCTAAGGAAGCTCAAAAATAAACCCTACTAAAACTAATAAGAGATTTAACAATGACACTAGATACAAAGTTAATATACAAAAAATCAATTGCATTTGCATATATAAGCAATGGACAATTTAAAATTTAAAAATCTATCATTTGACTCTCAGACATGAGCAAGTTGACACCTCACAGAAATAACAGTTTGAACAAATATCTATACATGAAAATACCATCACAAGAACTCAGGATTCCAGGTGGAAATTATGGCACCTGGCTGGAGCAAAGAATAAGAAAGGATGCATTGAGAGGGTAGAAAATACAGTTTCACATGACTCCTGTCATTCCTTCCTCAACACCAAGCAGTCTTGACCCTAAAGAAATGGAGATGTATGAACTATCTGACAAAGAATTGAGAATAATTCTCTAAAAGAAATTCAGTGAACTACAAGAAAACACAAAGAGGGGCATCTGGGTAGCTTAGCTGGTTAAGCATCCATCTCTTGGTTTTGACTCAGGTCATGATCTCATGGGTTGTGAGATCAAGCCCTTCATGGGGCTTCCCACTCAGCATGGAGTCTGCTTGAAGATTCTCTCCCTCTACCCCTCCCCACATTCTCTCTCAAATAAATAAATAAAACTTAAAAAAAAACACAGATAGACAACAAAATTAGTGATTTCCTGGATATAAACCAAAAGCACAAGCACCAAAAGCAAAAATGAATGAGACTTAACAACAAACTAAAAAGCTTCTGCAAAGCAAAGAAACAATTAGTAAAATGAAAAGACAATCTACAAAATGGAGAAAATACTTGGAAACCATATAGCTGATAAGGAGTTACTATGCTACATGTGTAAGGAACTCATACAATTCAGTAGCAAAGAAAAAAATTAAAATTAAGAAATGGGCAAAGGATCTGAATAGATATTTTTCAAAAGAAGACATCCAAATGGCACACATCCAAAAGGTGCCCAACGTCATTAATTATCAGGGAAATGCAAGTCAATACCTCAATGAGATAATACCTCACCCATTTAAGAATGGCTATTATCAAAAAAGACAAAAAGATAACATGTTGAGGAGTTGTGGAGAAAAGAGAATCCTTGTACACTCTTGGTGGGAATGTAAATCAGTGCAGCCATTATGAAAAAATATGGAAATTTCTCAAAAAAATAAAAATAGAACCATATGATCTAGCAATTGCAATTCAGGAAAGGAAATGATATCCAAAGGAAATAAAAAATAAGATCTGGAAGAGACATTTGCACTCCCATGTTTATTGCAGTATTATTCACAACAGCCAAGATATAGAAATGATCTAAGTGACCATTGACAAAACGAGTGGATAAAGAAGATGTAGTATAAATATACAATGAAATATTATTCAGCCATGAGATAGAAGGAAATCCTGCCATTTGTGACAACATGGATGAAACTTGAAAACAGTATGCTAAGTGAAACAAGCCAGATAGAGAAAGACAAATATCGTATGATCTAAGTCATATGTGGATCTAGCAGAAGAAGAAGAAGAAGAAGAAGAAGAAGAAGAAGAAGAAGAAGAAAAAGAAGAAGAAGAAGAAGAATAAAAGTCAAACTCATAGAATCAGAGAGTAGTTGTGGTTACCAGAGGTGGTAGCAATAGAGAAATGAGGAGATGTTGGCTAAAGGGTACCAAATCATAGTTATGTAGGATGAGTTGGTCTAGAGAGCTAATGTATAGGCATGATGACTATACTTAATTATACTGTATTGAATACTTGAAATGTGCTAAGAGAGTAGATTTCAGGTGCACTCACCACACACAAAAATTGGTAATTTTGTGAAGAGATGATATGTCATTAGCCTGACTATATCATCATTTCATTATGGATATGTATATCAAATTGTCATGTTGTACTAAAAAATCTTAGATGTATATAACTTTTCTTTTTTAATGTAAATAAAGAATTTTAAATATCATTTAAGATAGTGTCAAAAAACATGCTTGAGGAAAAATTTAACAAACTATGTACAAGATTTATATGTCAAAAGCCACAAAATATAGCTGAGGGAAATTAAAAACCCAAATAAATTCAGAGATATGCCCTGTTATGGATCAGAACACTCAATATCATTAAGGTCAGCTCTCCCCAAACTAATCTATAGATGCAACACAATCTCAGTTAAAATCCCAGAAATCTGTTTAAAAACAGAAATTGACAAACTGGCTCTAGATTTACATAGAAAATCGAAGAACTTAGTATAGCCAAAATAGTTTGCAAAAAGAGCATAGTTGAAAGACTTATACTATCTGATTTCAAGACTTAATTATAAAGCTGTGATCATCAAGACAGTGGGGTAGGGACATAAAGATTAACAAATGATCATTGGACCAAAATAGGGTGCCAAGACACAAGGCGAATGTGCTAAGGTAATTCAACAGGGAAAGGAAATAACTTTACAACAAATAATGCTGGAACAATTGGATGGTCATATAGAAAAAAAATAAACCTTGATCCTTTCCTCACAATATCCACAAAAAATTAACTCAAAATGAATTATATGTTTAAATATGAATTAAGTCTATGAAACTTCCAGAAGAAAACACAGCAGAAAATCCTTGTGAGTTTGGGTTAAGTAAAGAATTTCTAGGGCACAGGAAGCACAAACTTTATAAAAGAAAAAATTATTAAAGTGGGCTTCATCAAAATAAAAAATAATTTGTTCTTTAAAAAGAATATTAAAAAATGAAAAGGCCAGAGACTGAGAGTAAATATTATAAACAAATACCTGGAAAAACATTCATAAACAGAATACATATAAGCCTCTTACAATTCAACATTAGAATAAATAGTACCCAAAAAAAGTATGCAAAAGATTTGAACAGGTACTTTACCAAAGAAGATAAATGAAAGACAAACAAACATATGAAAAGATGCACAACATCATTAGTCATTAAGGAAGTGAAAATTAAAACCACTATGAAATATTAGCACATACTCACTAGAATGGCTAAAGTGAAAAAGAGATCACCAAGTGTTGACAAGGATGTAGAACATCTGGTTCTCTAATATGTTGCTAAGGGGAATACAATGGTAGATCCAATTTGGAAAATAGACTTTCTAACAAAGTTGAATGTACACTCAAGATATGATCCAGCAAATCCACTGCTAGGCATTTACCCAAGAGAAATGGAAACATTTGTCCACACAAAGACTTACATGAAAGATTTCATAGTGTTTTTTCATAATAGCTCAAAACCAGAAGCAAACCAAATATCTATCAACAGGTAAGGGGGTAAGTAAATTGTGGTGTTCCCATATAATGCAATGCTACTCAGCAATAAAAATAAATAAACTACTGATATGTATAATACTATGGATGAATCTCAAAAGCTTAATGTAAGTGAAAGAAGCCAGACACAAAGACTACCAATTTCATTTATATGTCAATCTAGAAAAGGCAAAACTATACTAATAGAAAGATCAGTTCCAGGGTCAGAGGATGAGGAGGCTGACTGGAAAGGAGCATAGGGAACTTTCTGAGTGATGGAAATGTTTTTTATCTTGATTTTGGTGGTGGTCCCATGACTGTGTTCATTCAAAATTCACCAAACAGTACCCTTTAAATGGGCAATTTTTATCTTACATAAGTTTACCCCAATAAAGTAGATTTGTAAAGTGGCAGATAATTCTGCCAAGATTATTGAAACATAAATATTCTACAAAGCATTCTATTGTGTTTATAATTAAACAAAATACTCAAAGTCTACATGAACTTTCTGAATAAAAATGAAATACTGGTTCAGTTAGATAAACCCCTGAGCAGTGGTCATGTTCATCCATCTCCATTGGTTGGAAGGACAGGGATACCTGTGAAGAAAAATACTGAAGAGAATGATGAACATAATCACTGCTCATCTTCTGAGTACCTTCTTTTTTTTTTTAATTTTTTTTTTTATGTATTTATGATAGAGAGAGAGAGAGGCAGAGACACAGGCAGAGGGAGAAGCAGGCTCCAATGCACCGGGAGCCCGACGTGGGACTCGATCCCAGGTCTCCAGGATCACGCCCTGGGCCAAAGGCAGGCGCCAAACCGCTGCGCCACCCAGGGATCCCTTCTGAGTACCTTCTTACCAATAAATTGTAAGATAAGCTTTCCAGCTCCATATGGTCTCTCCTGCTTGCATTATTTAGTCATCTATGACCAAGGGAAATCTATGTTTTACTTCAATATCAATAAATTAACATTCAGTAATAATTTTCTGCATCTAAAGATGATGATTTTGCTGAATGGATTTTGCTTAATAACCCTCACAGTCTGGTTCACTCTGTGACTATAAAAAGTATTTGGGGGGTGGGTACTGGGTGGCTCAGGTCCTGGGATCAAGCCCCACATAGGGTTCCCCACAGGGAGCCTGCTTCTCCTTCTGCCTATATCTCTGCCTCTCTCTCTCTCTCTCTCTCTCTCTCTCTCTCTCTGTGTGTGTCTCTCATGAATAAATACATAAAATCTTTAAAAAAAAAAATAAAAGTGAGTATTTGGTAATTTTTCTTAAAGATTTTATTCATCTATTCATGAAAGACACACACACACACAGAGAGAGAGAGAGAGAGAGAGAGAGAGAGAGGCAGAAGCACAGGCAGAGGGAGAAGCAGACTCCATGAAGGGAGCCCGATGTGGGACTCAATCCCGAGACTCCAGGATCACGCCCTGGGCCTAAGGCTCAACCCGCTGAGCCACCCAGGCTGCCCAGTATTTGGTAAATTTAATAAACAACAGTAATAATATTTTCATCTTCCCAATGTCTATGTGTTGAGGCCAATTGAAGATATTGTAAATGTGCTTTCTTAGAATAGCTGAGAATTAGGAAAAGAGCTCCAACTTCTACATTGGGTAACACTCTATAGTAGACAGAAGTGTACATTCTAAAACAGTAATAATAGTCTTTTAAATAGTAGTCTCATTTTTCTTTTTTTTTTTTTTTCATTTTTCTTTTACTTAATCACAAAGCTCATAAAATTATACACGATACAAGGAAACAATAGAGGAAGAAGATGAAGAAAAAAAAAAAAAAAGGAACCTGGGCCATTCAGGTTAGTAGTGGATGAGACCTTAGCAGAGCTGGACCTTTCATTAAACTGAATTAATAATAAGCTGGTATTCCATTGTCAGAGTGGCAGGTGACCTCAGTCTCCTCCCTTTGGGACTTCCTGTAAAGTTCCTTTATACTTTCTCTAGGAAAATCCTAAAACGATTATTACTTTGCCTTCCCTCTTCCCTCTCTCCTAAGATAGTTCTAAATTTCTTTTGTGTGTGTATCTAGATTAGGTTCTCTTGGGAGAGGAAGCATGTTGAATTTCACATTTTGTATGTAGTGCAATTTTAATTCTTTGATAAGGGTGCTAAGCAATAATAACAGTCATGATGATAATAGGGGCCAGGTTAGATAAGCATGTGGAATCTAAATTTGGAATGTAGGGGTTTCCTAGAGAAAGACAAGATAATGTTGCCGTACAGCTTAGTACGTGTTGTGAGTAGCTTCTCAAAGTAGATATTTGCAACTGTCGGACTGATTTTAGCTCTCTATCTGCGCATCTTTACAGCCCTTATCACTGAACTTTGACAGAGGTATAAAGCTATGACAGAACAGGTTTGGAGAATCTTATCACTTGTCTCTGCCTATAACAAACCAGAATAGGTTGAACTGTTGGATTAGCTACCCAAGTTCTAGGTCTTTTCTATTTTTAATATTTATTTATTTATTTATTTATGATAGTCACACACAGAGAGAGAGGCAGAGACACAGGCAGAGGGAGAAGCAGGCTCCATGCACCGGGAGCCCAACGTGGGATTCGATCCCGGGTCTCCAGGATCGCTCCCTGGGCCAAAGGCAGGCGCCAAACCACTGCGCCACCCAGGGATCCCCTCTAGGTCTTGATTAGAAAAAATAAAGTCACACGTGCTAATTAGGAGACCCAAAAGGCTGAACCCTGGCCTAAAAAGAAACTTACAGTCCTGTAAAGGCTTGGCCCCTATCTTATGCTGAATCAATTTCAATTCAAAAAATTCTTAAAGATTTTATTTATTTGAGAAAAAAAGAGAGCTTGAGCAGGGGGAGAGGCAGAGGGAGAGGGCGAGGGAGAAGCAAACTCTCCACTGAGCAGGAAGCCTAATGTGAGGCTTGATTCCAGGACCCTGGGATCATGACCTGAGCCAAAGGCAGACACTTAACCAACTGAGCCACCCAGGTACAATTTTTTAATAGAAAAAAATGTCCTTCCTCTTCAGATTCCTATGATACATGATTATTACCTAAAGATAGATAATGTTACCAAAAAAGATAGGCTAAGATGTTTTCAAGAGGCATCTTCCAGTCATCGAGTTACATGCTTGAAACATCATGTAATGACTCATGGAAAAACACATCAGCTAGTCATGGGAATTATTATTGATATTTCTGCTGCCTTAAGCCTTGTTTCAACAGCCAGATGTAAGCCTTCTATAAACAAGGTCTATGCCTCATAATAATTCTGTCCTCTACAATATCTGTGAAGGCACCCTGTTCCTAGCAGGTGTGAACTATTGATTATTTCAAAATATTAAATTTAACTTTGTTTATCCAACACCACTCCCATACATACATTCATACAACAAACTAGGTTTTTAATAAATATTCTGTTTATTATAACAGCAAAAGCCATACTTTATAAATTACATTATTTTATCTCTTTAAAGGCAAGAAACCTCTTTATTTGTTGCAGTTTTTTTAAAAAGTTGTTGTTTTATTAGTCCAACAGTATATATGTTCTTCAAAAATTTAGAAAATAGGGATGCCTGGGTGGCTCAGCGTTGCCTTTGGCTCAGGTCGTGATCCCAGGGTCCCGGAATTGAGTCCCACATCAGGCTCCCTGCAGGGAGCCTGCTTCTCCCTCTGCCTCTCTCTCTCTCTCTCTCTCTCATGAATAAATAAATAAAATCTTTTTAAAAAATTTAGAAAATAAG
Organism: Vulpes vulpes; assembly: GCF_048418805.1. Taxonomy (NCBI): domain Eukaryota; kingdom Metazoa; phylum Chordata; class Mammalia; order Carnivora; family Canidae; genus Vulpes; species Vulpes vulpes. Next base: position 42,188,868 of record NC_132787.1, on the reverse strand, counting down.
GGGATCCCTGGGTGGCTCAGTGGTTTAGCACCTGCCTTCCGCCCAGGGTGTGCTTCTGGAGTCCTGGAATCGAGTCCTACGTCAGGCTCCCTGCATGGAGCCTGCTTCTCCCTCTGCCTGTGTCTCTGCCTCTCTCTCTCTTTCTGTGTCTCATGAATGAATAAATAAAATCTTAAATAAATTTAGAAATTAAAAATAAGCAAAAAAAGTAAAACTCACTCATAATTCTACCACAGAGAAATAACCACATTATCTGACATTTTCCAAAAATATTTCCCAGTATTTTTCTATTCTTTTATTTTTATACTTTTTACATGTTACTTTATTTTTACCTAACAATATAATAATATTTGCATATTTCAATAAAAATTATCACTAATTTTTACTTACAATATTATTTTAAATGACAGCATAGTCTAAATCAAGACTTATTTAAACTCTACTTCTTTACAGGACTTTTAACTTGTTACTAATATTTCACTATTATATATAATATGCTTTTGGACGATTTGTCTCTAAAATGGAAGCTGTGAATAGTAGGAAATAGAAATCGAGTATAATGTGAACCAACTTCACTCCCCCAGAGGCCTTCTTTTCACTCAGGCCTGACCCATCAACAGACCTTCTTTAAGAAATATTTTTTTAATTATTATTTAAATACCAAATATAAGATGACCTAGAGCTTAATTTGCTTTCCCTCTCCGTGCCAGTTGGACTCACCCAGTCATCTGATTTACCCTAATTCATCGTTATACTCATTTCTCCTTCCCAAAATTTGATTTCTCTCTTCACACTAATACAATGACAGTTAACTTCATAAGAAGACCCCTTCAAAGTCTATGCAATCTGATAATGCTGTTGCATTTTACTCACATGTAGAAAATATACATTTGGACTAGATAGTATCACTAAAACATTCTCTTGAGGGGGAAGACCAAAATGAACATCTTGATGAAATTCTGTTTGTTGGTACAAGCTTTGTGTTAAAGGCTCTTATTCTTACTGTTAGAAGCTTTGTGTAACGAGCCCAAATGAAATACATCAGTAAACTGATGTTTAGTATGTTAACTAAACTTATGGTGATCATTTTGTAATATATACAAATATAGAATCATTGTGTTATACATCTGAAACTAATATAATGTTGTATGTCAATTATACCTTAAAAAAAGAAATATTTTAATAAGGAGGAGAGATGACCTGCCAGTCTGTGTTGTTCTGGTCACACTAAGACTCTCAAACTAATATATTTTTCCATGACCATTGAGAATAACAAGAGTTGACAATGGGGGAAAAGGTGGGGAAGGAAATAAGTAGGAAATTGTGACAAATAGACATGAGAGCCAAGCTCCGATTTAAAGGTCAACAAATCCATTTAGATATTACGATACCTTGTCAGTTTCTAACACATTACAAGCTTTCAGTATTTATTTAATATTAACTGGGATTTTTAAAAGACCTTCCCACTCAGTTTTTATATAAACTTTTTTCATGTAAAAATAAAGCCATAAGAGACCGTCAATGTTGCATCAAATAAAATATGATCTGTCTAATCCTGACAACAGTCCATTCCACAGTTAAAATCCCTCATCAACAATAATCCCTAAACGAGCAGCTGACAATTTATGTAACTCTTAATTTAAATGAAGCCAACAGTCCTAATCCTCACGTTTAGTTTTGGATTAAATAGTTATCTAAGTGGAGGTACCTGAGTTTTTTTTTTTTAAGGATTTTTTTTTTTTTTTTTTTTTTTTTTTTATTTATGATAGTCACACAGAGAGAGAGAGAGAGAGGCAGAGACATAGGCAGAGGGAGAAGCAGGCTCCATGCACCGGGAGCCCGATGTGGGATTCGATCCCGGGTCTCCAGGATCGCGCCCTGGGCCAAAGGCAGGCGCTAAACCGCTGCGCCACCCAGGGTTCCCTTTTTTTAAGGATTTTATTTATTTATTCATGAGAGACACACAGAGAGAGGCAGAGACACATAGGCAGAGAGAGAAGCAGGCTCCACATAGGGAGCCTGATGTGGGACTCGATCCTGGGACTCCAGGACCATGCCCTGGGCCGAAGGCAGGCACTAAACCGCTGAGCCATCCAGGGATCCCCCGGACTGAGTTTTTAAAAGGTGATGATGTAATGGGATACTCAAACTGGTTATTTTACTATAGTTCTAATTCTTAGAGTGTGATAATTGGTCTTTTTTTTAAAAAAGATTTATTTATTTATTCATGACAGACACAGAGAGAGAGAGTCAGAGACATAGGCAGTGGGAGAAGTAGGCTCTCTGCAGAGAGCCGGATAAGGACTCGATCCCAGTATCTGGGATCACACCCTGAGCCAAAGGCAGACGTCCAACCACTGAGCCACCCAGGCATCCCGTGATAATTGGTCTTTAAGTGGTTGTTGTTCAGGACAGATCAATTTTAACAACATCTTGTATTTTCCTGAAATCTTTCAAACTCAAAGCTCTTCACATAGTCATACTCTTATTTCCATTTTCCCAAAGTCCCTTTGAGGAAGAGAGAAGAATGGGATAAAGCAGACGAGAATACTGCAACACAGAATAGGAAAAGTTTGACCCTAACCACCCAGCCAGTGGTTAAACTGGCCTAGTATATTGTCCGGTGTCCACATTAGAGCTTCCATGTAGCCCCAGCCACTGGATCTTACTGAATCTTCACACGTTTCCTCTTCATATTTACTGGTTAGAAAGAAACTTGCCTATCTTAAAGCCTACTTCTCTGGGCAAATAGCAAGTGCTAAGTAAGGGTGCTCTATTCATTCTCTTTGACTCATATGTGCTAAGGAAGCAGGGCAGAAATCAGGAGAGAAGAAGCTAAAATTTTCATGTGAATTCTCAAAAAAACCCTCAGTTCAAACTCTGTCACTTAATAGCAATTTATTTATTTTTAAAGATTTTATTTATTTTTTCATGAGAGACAGGGAGAGAGAGAGAGAAGCAGAGACACAGAGGGAGAAGCAGGCTCCATGCGGGGAGCCCGATGGGGTACTCTATCCTGGGACTCCAGGATCATGCCCTGGGCCAAAGGCGACGCTAAACTGCTGTGCCACCCGGGCTGCCCTTAATAGCAATTTAACTTGTACAAGTTCCTGAGCTTCCCTCAGCCTTCTTTCTTATCTATAAGATGGGGATGACAACAGTACCCACCTCAGAAGTTGTTTGGTCTAGCAGGTAAGTAGATACAAACAAATTTAAAACAGTCACAGGCTTTTAGTTGTCATTAATATATTATTTGCATAAATCTTCTAAGGGGATGGGCGCCTGAGTGGCTCAGTCAGTTTGGCATCTGCCTTTGGCTCAGATTATGATCCTTGGGGTCCTGGGATGGAGCCCCTGCTTCAGGCTCCCTGCCCAGCGGGGAGTCTGCTTCTCCCTCTCCCTCTGCTCCTCCCCCCACTTGTGTGCTCTTTCTCTCTCTTAAATAAATAAAATCTTTAGGGGCATCTGGGTGGCTCAGTGGCTGTGTGTCTGCCTTTAGCTCAGGTCATGATCCTGGGGTGCTGAGATCAAGTCCCTCATTAGGCTTCCTTCAGGGAGCCTGCTTCTCCCTCTGCTTGTGTCTCTGCCTCTCCTTTTGTATCTCATGAATAGGTGAATAAAATCTTTTTAAAAAATTAAAATTAAAAAAATTTTAATAAAATATTTTTTTAAATATCAATGTCTTCTATAAACACTAAAAGAAATGTGAACTAAATGTTCAGATGACCTGATGCTTGGAGATATTGCTGATTAATATTGTGAGTATCAAACCAATATTTTAAAAGATCTCAGTGGGCTTGGACAATGAGTCAAAATGGTCAAAATAAAATTTTATGGTGATAAACACAAAAGATCTAAACTTACACTTAAATAATCATCTGTACAAGTAAGCTTTGGAGATATTTCATTAACAACAACAAAAAAGAAAAGGAAGGAAGAAAGGAAGTCTACTATTTGCCAAAAGTGACAAACTAAATATTCAAATGAACAAACATGAGATAAAAGAAACCTTAGAATTTATCGATTACTCAGTTCAGGAAAGTAATAGATCTATTATACTCCATAGATACCATTTAAAACCTGTGGTCTATGAATATAGGCTTTAGACAATCCTTAAACTCTCTAAACAGCCTATGTAAATAATGAATTTTTTGTCTACATTTTTTTAAAGGAGAGTATGCATAGTTTTCAATGGACTCCCACAGGTATGCCTTTGATTTCTCCCCCATCAAAGAAAAAGAGCTGAAGAATCACTAATCTATAATATGGTGTTCAGTTCTGAGCACTATTTTTAAAGAAATTGATAAGTCCCAGTTAATAGATCCCAGGATAGCAAAAGTCTTGGAAATCATGTTCTGCAAAAACAGTGGAAACCTAGGAAACAGCATGGGTAAGAGAATTGCGGCGGGGGGACATGATAACATTCTTTAAATGTCTGAAAGGACTTGTGTGTGTAAAATAGATTAGATTTATTCTGTGTGGCTCCAAAGGGCAAAAGGGTAGAAGTTACTAGGAGACAGATTTCAGCTTAACATAAGCAAGAATTTGGTAATGATTAAAGCTGCCCTAAATTAGAATCAACTGTCCTGTGAGCCAGTGAACTCCTTGTTACAGGAAATGTTCAAGCAGAAGCTGGATGACTGATCTTTAGTCTGTGATACGGAAGGGAATTTCCACATTGGTTGGTCTGGATGACCACTAAGGACTCTTTCAACTCTAAGATTCTTTGATTCACTGATCATTGTCAATGTTAGACAAATTCCGTAACGCCTCTCTTTACCATCCCCAAATAAAAAGGAAAATTGTTATTATCTACACTGTGGGTTTTTTGGTTATATTTAATGGGGCATATAAAATATTACCTTCCTAGAGGAAAAAAATTGACTTAAATAGAATCATAAAACAGATAAACTATGACCTAAGGAAACTAAATTATTTGTCCCAAGATTCTGACAGCCTTTCTAGCCAGGCATGTTAAATCTATAATATTATTTTTATTTATTTATTTATTTTTAAGATTTTAATTTATTTATTCATGAGAGATACACAGAGAGGGACAGAGACAAGGGAGAGGGAGAAGCAGGCTCCTTGAAGAGAGCCTGATATGGAACTCGATCTCAGGACCCCGGGATCACAACCTGAGCCCAAGGCAGATGCTCAACCACTGAGCCACCCCAGGTGTCCCTATAATATTCTTTTTAAACTGACAGATGCTTGTTCAATACAGAAGGCTCCCCAGTCCCAACAGGGAATTAATTTTCCTGATGATAAGAATTCATTGTAAACCAGAGTATTGTATTACCAACTCCTTTTCATAACTCAGGTTCAAATGAGAATGTTTGTGAATTATTCAGCCTTTCTCCTCTCTTGGCCTGCCTATTTTTTAGGCTATTTATAGACGATAAAGGAGACAAAAGAATAAAGAAACTTAGGGAAAAAATTGTGGGGAGGGATGCTGGGATAAAAAATACTGTCTAAAACTAGAATTTTGGATTATCTTTGGATTTTATTTTTCTATGTTATTCCTTTTCCCATTATCAGTTAACCTGCAACAACACATCATTTATTTATTTATTGAGAACCTACTATGGGCAAGACATTGTGATCATCCAAATAGCTATTAAAGGGATTATTAAAACTGTGCTATGCTCCACCATATTTGCATTAAGCTTAATAGAGTCTAAAAGAAAGTTAATGTTACGGTCAAAATATCTGTTGCTGTTGTTGTGACTGCCAGCACGAAATGGAAGTAAACTGGTACCTGGATTCAAGTGTTTGTAACAACACATACTGAGAATAGAATTAACTCTGTTCATTCTAAATATTCAACAGGTGATTGAGAAATTAGTACATTTCACAGCTATGTGTAAAATATTGGTGGAAGACCAGGATGAATTTAGCAAGATGCTTAATTAGAAAAAATAAACATAATGCAGACCCATAGCTAACATCATAATGCAGCATGGTGAGAGGCTAAGTGCTTTGCTTTAAGATCTGAAACAATGTCTAAGATCTAAAAAAGTCTGCTCTTGTCTGTTCTGTTCAATATTGTACTGGAGGTTCAAGCCAGGGCAATTAAACGAGAATGGATTGGAAAGGAAAACTATGTCTGTTGGTAGATGACATGATTGTATATATAAAAAAATCCTAAGGAATCTACTAAAAAACCATGAGAACAAATATCAAGTTTAGCAAATTTACAGTATATAAAATCCATATAGAAAAAATTTTTAAAGGCTATTATTGCATTCTCCCTCTAGAACTAGTCAAGGTTCAATCCAAGAATTGTGATAATTTTTCAGAAAGCTGAGCCTTGGCAAGAGCTAAAATAACTTTGAGTTATCTGACTTTAACTTTATAGACATTTCCTTCTGAGAATATGCAGAGGGAAAGAAGGGTCTAAGGAAACTCTGGCTTGCTTCCAAATAATGTCTGGGGAACAGGCTGAAGGTAAAATCATGATCCACTCTTCCTTCAGAGAGTTCTGATTGTGACATTTATTTCCTTTTTGGTCTTTCTCTTGGTTAGAGGAGGAAGTGGAAAGTAATTTTGAATATTGGTTCATATTACCTCCTTCTTGGTTGTTGTTTTTGTTTTTTGCCCTCCCATTATTAGGGCAGTAGCCCTTGGCCTGTCCTAGGTGGGTATGAGGTGGGCTAGGTCCAACAGGTACTGTGAAGGGATAGACTAACTCCTTTCTTTTCTGAAATGTGACTGCTCCCTACCATAAGTTGACAGTAGTTAGGAATTCTCTCTTTCCCTATCTTCCTTCTAACAGCAGAATTCCTATTCTCCCTTCCTCAATTAAGTATATTGATCACCCTGTAATTCTATTCTGTATCAGTGTGTGTGTGTGTGGGGGGGGAAGGGGTTCTTTACAAATTTTTGTGATTTGTGAATTTTCCTTCCATATATTAGTTCCCACCACTCCTGTCCAGCAGCCATTGCCTGGCATGATCACGTGCTGGGATCATTCGGGAAGTGTAGTGAAGCTCATCACTGTCCTTTGTTTTAGAGGTTATTATTTTTGCAAAAGTAGTTCATCCTATACAGATTGTTAGCTAACTGTATATTCCCCTTGCCCCTATGGCTGCTGGTGTAAATAAATTGCATTTCCCCATTGGTAAACAGGACTCATTAAAATTTTTTAATGATTTTATTTTTTATTTCAGGTTTTTATTTAAATTCTAATTAGCTAACATATACTGTAATATTAGTTTCAGGAGTAGAATTTAGTGATTCATCACTTACATACAATACCCGGTGCTCATCACAGGTGCCCTCCTTAATACTCATCACTCATTTAACCCATTCTCCTGTCCACCTCCCCTCCAGCAACCTTTAGTTTGTCCTCTATAGTTAAGAGTCTGTCTTATGGTTTGCCTCCCTCTTTTAAAATATTTGTTTATTTATTTTTAGAGAGAGAGACCGTGCAAGTGTGTGAGCCAGGGGTGGGGGGTAGGGTGTGGGAAGGGGCAGAATCTTCAAGCAGATTCCCTGCTGAGCATAGAGCCCAACACAGGGTTTGATCTCACAACCTATGAGATCATGACCTGAGCCAAAACCAAGAATTGGACACTTAACTGACTGAGCTACCCCAGCACCCCTGCCTTCCTCTTTTTAAAATGACTTTAAAAAAAGATCAATATAGAAAAATCAATTGCATTTCTGTACAATAACAGTGAACAAACTGAGAAAACAATTTCATTTTCAGCAGCATCTAAAAGAATAAAATAATTAGGAATAAATTTAGCAAAGAAGTGCAAAACTTATACACTAAAAATTACAAAACACTGTGAAAAGAAACCAAGGGAGACTTAAACAGAAAAGCATCCCATGTTCATTGATTGGAAGATTTAATATTGTTAAGATGCAATACTCTCCAATTAAACTACAGGTTTGCCATCATCCTTATCAAAATCTCCGCTGGCTTCTTTGCAAAAACTGACAAGCTGATCTTAAAATTTGTATGCAATCTCAAGAGAATAGCAAATGATCTTGAACAGCAAAGCTAAAGCACTTGCTGATTCCCAAAACATACTACACAGGTACAGTAATCAACATAGGGTGGAGCTGGCATGCAGATAAACATATAGATCAATGGAATTGAATTGAGAGTCCAAAAAATAATCTCTCACATTTATGATTAGTTGATTTTCAACAAGTATACCAAGACCAGGGCGCTTGGGTGACTCAGTCGGTTAAGTGTCTGCCTTTGGCTCAGGTCCTGGGAACGAGTCTCCCATCAGGCTCCCTGCTCAGTAGGGAGTCTACTTCTCCCTCTACTCCTCCCCCCTGCTTGTGCTCTATTTCTCTTTCATGCTTGTTCTCTTTCTCTCTCTCTCAAATGAAAAAAAAAAAAATCTTTAAAAATGCCAAGACCAGAGTGCCTGGGTAGCTCAATCTTCAGTTTGGCTCCAGTCATGATCTCAGGGTCCTGAGATGGAACCCCACATCAGGCTCCATGCTGGGTGTGGAGGCTGCTTAAGAGTCTCCCTCTACCTCTTCCCCCCACCCCCCACATACACACTCTCTTTCTCAAAAAAAAAAAAAAAAAAGAAAAGAAAAAAGAATGCTAAAACCACTCAATGGGAAAGAATGGTCTTTTCAATGAATGTCCTGAAACAATTGGATAGCCACAGGCAAAAGGATGAAATTGAATATCTACTTCATACCACACACACAAATTAAATCAAAATGGACCATAGACCCCAATGGAAGAACTAAATCTATAAAACACTTATTAAAAGAAAACATAGGAGTGAATCTTTGTGACCTCTAGTTAGGCAAAGATTTCTTACATAGGACACCAAAAGCATAAGCAATAACAACAAAATTAGGTATATTGGACCTCACTGTTGATAGGAATGTAAAGTAGTGTACCTGCTTTCGAAAACTGTCATTTCCTTAAAAAGTTACAGAGTTATGATGCAATTCCTGCAATTTCAGGTGCAACTAGGCTATTTATATATTTGATAAAGGGAAATCAGAAGGATAAAGAAGTTTATAAAAATTCCACTTCAAAGTACATAGCCAAGAGAAATAAAACTTATGTGCACACAAAAACTTGTACATGAATGTCCATAGCAGCATTATTCATAACAGCCAACAAGTAGAAATAATCCAAATGTCCATCAACTATGAATGGATAAATGAAATGTGGCCTATCCATACACTGAAATCTTATTCAGGCATTAAAAAAAAAGGATAAAGTATGGATGAACATTATGGATAATATACCATTAATTCCATTCAGTGTAATAATCATCTCATACATTATAGTTTTCATTTCTAAAAGTTCAATTTGGGTCTTTAAAAATATCTTTCAAATCTCTACTTGATATACCTGATTTTTCCTCTAGCCTTTTGAACCTATGGATAGAGTTATACTAACTACTGTAATGTTCTTGCCTGCTAATTCTTTTTTTTTTTTAAGATTTTATGTATTTTTTTTTTTATTTTAGAGAGAGAAGGAGAGAGTGTGAGTGAGTGTGGGTCGGGAGAGAGGGAAAGAAAGAGAATCTATCTCTAGCAGACTCAGTACTGAGCACAGAGATTGTTGTGGGGCCCAATCCCATGACCCTGTGATCATGACCTGAACTGAAACCGAGTTGGACGCTCAACTGACTGATCTGGCCAGGCACCCCATTGCCTGCTAATCCTAACATCTGCATCACTTCTGGGTCAGTTTGACTAATTACTTTCCTCATTATGGTTCATATTTTCCTGCTTCTGTGTGTGTCCAGTAATTTTTTATTAATGCCATTTTTTGTGAATTTACCTTGTTGAGTGCTAGATATTTTTGTAGTTCCATAAGTGTTCTTAAGTTTGTTCTGGAGCACAGTTACTTAGAAAGTTTGATCCTTTCAAGTCTTGCTTTTAAAATTTTTAGGCAGGACCAGAGCAGCATTTACTCTAGGGCCAATTTTGATCTACAACTTAGATAAGATCCTTCTGGGTACATTACTTAATGCCCTGTGAATTACAAAATTTCCAATCTGGCTGGTGGAAACAGGCATTATTCTGTTTCTGAGAAGTTCTAGTTACTGTTCCCACACTACTTTCAGGTGATTCTTTACCTGGCCTTAAACAATTTCCTCACAAAAATCATGTGTTAGTGAGTATTCTGAACCCTCTGGAGATCTCTAGATTTTTGTTGCTGTTAGTCATTTTTCTCTCTGTATATAGCTGTCTCCTATCTGGTATTCTACGTGACAAACTCTAGCTGTCATGATCTTCCTAGGCTCTCTGCTCCATCTCCTCACCCAGGGAATCCACCAGGCTCTACCTACATTCTACTTTTCTGTCCCATCATCTGGAAATTCTCTCAAGGCAATAAGCTGGACAATCATAGGTCTTACTTCATTTGTTTCCCATCTCTCAGGGATCATTATTCTTCATGGTCCGATGTTCAATGTCCTGAAAATAGTCATTTAAAAAAACATTCTATCTAGGTTTTTAGTTGTTTGGGGTGAAAGGATAAATTTGGCCCCTATTATTCCATCTTCATAGAAAATGGAAGTCCGGGATCCCTGGGTGGCGCAGCGGTTTAGCGCCTGCCTTTGGCCCGGGGCGCGATCCTAGAGACCCTAGAGACCCTGGAGACGTGGGATCGAATCCCACGTCAGGCTCCCGGTGCATGGAGCCTGCTTCTCCCTCTGACTATGTCTCTGCCTCTCTCTCTCTCTCTCACTGTGTGCCTATCATAAATAAATAAAAAAAAATTAAAAAAAAAGAAAGAAAATGGAAGTCCATGCTCATGCTAATTTAGCAAAAACATAGAATTAATTGGCTCACATAATGTAACTACAGAAATGAAGAATCTATATTAGCCTTAGGGTTGACTGGATCTATTGGCTCATATTATACCAGAATACTTTCTCTTTCTCCTTCCCTCCCTCCATCTTTCTTTTTTTTTTTTAATTTTATTTATTTATTCATGAGAGACACATAGAGAGGCAGAGACACAGGCAGAGGGAGGAGAAGCAGGCTCCATGCAGGAGCCTGATGTAGCACTTGATCCCGGGACTCTGGGATCATGTCCCAAGCCAAAGGCAGAGGCTCAACTACTGAGCCACCCAGGCATCCCTCCCTCCCTCCATCTTTCAATCTCAGTTCTACTTCCATTCTAGTGGATGATATGGTCACTGTCAGCTCTAGAGCTGACCTTGACAGCCAGCAAGCCAAGGACCAAGAGAAAATTCCTTTTCCATCTCCAACTTGGATAATTCTGTGGAAGGAGTGGCCTGACTTGGTTGCATCCTGTGTCTATGTACCAACTACTAAGCTCTGGAGGGTAAATTTTAAAGAATAACCCCAAAAAGCAAGAAGAAATACATACCATCTATCTTACCGTTGTATATACATATTTGGGCATTTCAAAGAATTCCTTGGAACAACTTGTTAGAAATTGCTGTTTCAAATAAATAAATAAATAAATAAATAAATAAATAAATAAATAAAATATTTTTAAAAAGTAGGGGGCACCTGGGTGGCTCAGTTATTTAAGCCTCTGACTCTTAATTTCAGCTCAGGTCATGATCTTGTGGTGGTGGGATCTAGCTCCCTGTTGAGCTCTGCACTCCGTGGAGAGTTTGCTTCAAATTCCCTCTCCCTCCACCTCCTATTCTCTCTCTCTCTCTCTCAAATAAATAAATAAATAAATAAATAAATAAATAAAATCTTTTTTAAAAAAGAAATTGCTGTGTCAAAGTTTCACACAAAGCTTTTTTCATATTGTGAACTTTCCCAGCAAAATTTTTATCACTACCCTTCCATCAACACTGGATGCCATTAGTTTTCATCGTTGCAAAGCTAACAGGTGAAAATGGTATCTTAATATTCTTTAAATTTGCAGTTCTTTGCTGAAGTCAAATACTTTTTAATAGGTATTCATTCATGTTGGTTATTTACTGAGTGCCAACTATGTGACAGGTACTATTCTAGACACTAAATGTTTATTAGCCTTTTGTATTTTTGTGTTGTGACTTGCTTATCCTTTAGTCATTTTTCTACTGAGGCATTTGTTTTTTCCTTACTGATCTGTAAGAATTTTTAAAAATATTTTATTTATTTATTTGACAGAGAGAGAGAAAGAGAGCAAGCACACAAGGAGAAGGACTCTCCATCCCAGAGCCCTGGGATCATGATGTGAGCCAAGGTGGATGCTTAACCAACCAAGCTACCCAGGTGCCCTGATTTGTAAGAACTTCATACCTACTAATGATATTGAGTCTGTCACATAGGTAACAATATTTTGAAATGTAAGTCATCTGTCTTTAATTTTGTTTTTGACAATTTTTTGATGTACAGCTTTTAATATGTTTGTGTCAGATTCTTTATGGTTTCTCCCTTTGATGATGACACAGTCTTCTCACTTTTTAGCTGGTTACATCTTGCTTGTTAGCCAGTTTCTGCTAAAGATTCACTAAATCATATGTAAAAATCAGCCTTTGGTATGGATCTCTTCTAGAGATTAATCTTAGCCTGCTTTGTATAAGACTCCCAGGGCTGCTGGCAACAATTCAAAACATGGTTTCTCCCAAAAGGCTAATTAAGAGAGAGAGTACCTCTGTTGTGTTCACCAAATTCATCACAGAGTTGGGTTATAAACTGATGTTCTGGCTGAGGATATTCTCTGATTATTAATTTAGAAAATCTATAAATATTTATATTAATAAGTCAGGTGGCAACACATTCATTTTTCATCTAGAACTTTTTAAATTTTGGTTTGCTCTGATCTGATAGCTAACTTATTTCATGGGAGTCCCAGGAGAAAAGCAAGAACAACTGCAACCATAAATAAACTGCAAGAGCTGCTTCTCTTATGTAGACTCATTTAGCTCAAACAAAGATCTTTTTACCTTTTAATAAATTAACCTGCATATTCAGTAATAATAATAGCTGGAACATGAAGACTATGGCTTCTTGGCTGTGTTAGAAGGGGCTAGTTGGGGTGTGCTGGCAGTTTTCCAGCCTCAAATATAATTTTTTATAACCTATAAAAACATAAAACTTTCCTTCTATCCTTTGTTTGGCAAAAGTGGAGTGTGATTGAAACTTTCTGCAATGATGAAATTCTCTGTATCTATAATGCTCAAAATGGTAACCATTAACCACATGTGTGGCTATTGAGCTCTTGAAATGTGCCTAGTAAGACTGAGAAACTAAAGTTTAAAATTTTTATTGAAGTTTAAATTTAGATAGTCAAATGTTCAGGGTTATAGATTTAGAAAACAAATGTATAGGATGTCCAGCTAATTATTTTTTTAAGACTTATTTATTCATTTATTCTAGGGAGAGAGAGCCAGCACAAGTAAGAGGAGAGGCAGAGGGAGAGACACAGGGAGAAGGAGAGAAACAGACTCCCCATTGAGTGTGGAGCCGAACACTGGGCCTGGCCCCATGACCTTGAGATCACTATCCAGAGCCAAAATTGAGTCAGATGCCCACCATCTGAGCCACCTGGGCACCCCACGATATCCAGTTAATTATTAATTTCAGATTAGCAACAGATAATTTTATAGTTTTTATCCCAAATAATGCATGGGACACACATTACAAAATGATTCTCTATTTTTCTGAAATTCAAATTTAAATAGGTGTCCTATATTTTATTTATCAACTTTATACATGATTAGTGGCTACCATATTGGACAATGCAGATAAGTTCTTCAATATTACTCAAAGACTCCTATAGGATTAAATCAAGGAGGAAAAATGGTTATGGCTGTGTTTTCACAAGAAAAGATAGCCAAACATTTTTTTGTTAATTGAAGTGTAAATGACATACAGCATTATATCAGTTTCATGTGTACAACATAATAATTTGACATTTTTATACATTGTGAAATGATCACCACAATAAATGTAGTTACCATACAAAGTTCCAAAAATTTTTTTTCATGTAATGAGAACTTTTAAGATTTGCTTTCTTAGCAACTCTTTTTTAAAGACTGTATTTATTTATTTGAGAGAGAGTGAGGGAGACAGAGAGAGTGAGCACACACATAAGCAGGGGGAAGAGCAGAGGGAGATGGGGAAGCAGACTCCCTGCTGAGCACAGAACCTGATTGAGGGCTCAATCCCAGAACCACAGAATCATGACCTGAGCTGAAGTGAAGGCAGACGCTTAATCAACTGAGGCACCCAGGCCCCCTTTCTTAGCAACCTTCAAATTTGCAATACAATATTATTTACTATAATCCCCATGGTATACATTACATCCCCTGACATATTTATTTTATAACTGCAAGTTTGTGTCTTTGATCCCCTTCATCCATTTTGCCTATTCCCTCATCCCCTCCCCTCTGGCAACCGTCTGTACTCTGATTCTGTGAGTTTTTAAATTTTGTTTTCAGATTCCATATATAAGTGAAATCATACAGTATTTGCCTTTCTCTGACTTATATCCCTTAGCAAAATGCCCTCAAGTTCCATATGTTGTTGCAAATGGCAAGATGTCATTCTCTTTTATGGCTGAGCACTATTTCATTATATATACTTATTCCCCATCTCCATCTGCTTCATCATTATTTATATCTATCTATCTATCTATCTATCCATATATATATAATGTGATATATATAATATAATGTGGTATATCTAAAAAATGTGATATATCTCACACACATGTGTATATTAATCACCTTTCCTTTTTTTTTTTTTTTTTTTTTAAGATTTCACTTATCTATTCATGAGAGATGCAGAGAGAGAAGCGGAGACATAGGCAGAAGGAGAAGCTGGCTCCCAGGGAGCCTGATGTGGGACTCAATCCTAGGACCTGGGATCACAACCTGAGCCAAAGGCAGATGCTCAGCTACTAAGTCACCTAGGTGTCCCTAATCACCTTTTCGTTGTCTATTTATCAGTGAACATGTAGGTTGTTTCCATACCTTGGCCCTGATAAGTAATGCTATAATGACCATGGGGGTTCATATATCTTTTCAAATTAATGTTTTCATTTTTTTTGAATATCCAGAAGTGGAATTGCTGAATCAAATGGTAGTTCTATTTTTAATTTTTTGAGGAATCTCCATACTATATTAGATAGTGGCTGTGCCAATTTACATTCCCACCAACAGTGCACAGGGGTTCCCTTTTCACCACATCCTCATCAACACTTGTTATTTCTTGTCTTTTCGATAACAGCCATTCTGATAGATGTTAGGTGATATCTCACTGGTTTTGATTTGCATTTCTCTAGTAATGTTGATCATCTTTTCATGTGCCTGTTGGCCATCTGTATATCTTCTTTGGAAAAATGTTTATTCAGATACTCTGCCCATATTTTAATCAATTTTTTTGTTCCTTTGTTATTGGGTGTATGAGTTCTTTATACATTTTGGATATTAGTTTCTTGATGGATATATGATTTGCAAGTATGTACTCCCATTCAGTAGGTTGCCTTTTCAATTCATTGATGGTTTCCTTTACTATGTAGAATCTTTTTAGTTTGATGCAGTCCCAGTTGTTTATTTTTGCTTTTGTCGCCACTGCCTTTGGAGTCAGATCCAAAAATATCTATCATCCAGAGCGATGTCAAGAAACTTGCTGTCTGTTTTCTTCTAGGAGTTTTATGGTTTATGATCTTACATTCAAATTTTTTGTTTTTATTTTTAAAAATTTTTAATAAATATTTTTATTTATTTATTCATAAGAGACACAGAGAGAAAGAGAGGCAGAGACACAGGCAGAGGGAGAAGCAGGCTCCATGCAGGGAGCCCAATGTGGGACTCGATCCCAGGTCTCCAGGATCATGCCCTGGGCTGAAGGCAGGCGCTAAACCACTGAGCCACCTGGCTACCCCAAATTTTTTAAATCTATTGTGAGGGACACTTGGGTGGCTTAGCAGTTAAACGCCTGCATTCAGCTCAGGGTGTGATCCTGGAGTGCCGGGATCGAGTCTCACGTCGGGCTTCCTGCATGGAGCCTGCTTCTCCCTCTGCCTATGTCTCTGCCTCTCCTTCTCTGTGTCTCTCATAAGTAAGTAAATAAAATCTTTAAAAATAAATAAATAAAATCTATTTTGTTTTTTTTTTGTTTTTTTTTTAATTAATTTTTATTGGTGTTCAATTTACCAATATACAGAAAAACACCCAGTGCTCATCCCGTCAAGTGTTCCCCTCAGTGCCCGTCACCCATTCCCCTCCAACACCCGCCCTCCTCCCCTTCCACCACCCCTAGTTCGTTTCCCCGAGTTAGGAGTCTTTATGTTCTGTCTCCCTTCCTGATATTTCCCAACATTTCTTTTCCCTTCCTTTATATTCCCTTTCACTATTATTTATATTCCCCAAATGAATGAGAACATACACTGTTTGTCCTTCTCCGATTGACTTATTTCACTCAGCATAATACCCTCCAGTTCCATCCACGTTGAAGCAAATGGTGGGTATTTGTCGATTCTAATTGCTGAGTAATATTCCATTGTATACATAAACCACATCTTCTTTATCCATTCATCTTTCGATGGACACCGAGGCTCCTTCCACAGTTTGGCTATTGTGGCCATTGCTGCTAGAAACATCGGGGTGCAGGTGTCCCGACGTTTCATTGCATCTGAATCTTTGGGGTAAATCCCCAACAGTGCAATTGCTGGGTCGTAGGGCAGATCTATTTTTAACTCTTTGAGGAACCTCCACACAGTTTTCCAGAGGGGCTGCACCAGTTCACATTCCCACCAACAGTGTAAGAGGGTTCCCTTTTCTCCGCATCCTCTCCAACATTTGTTGTTTCCTGCCTTGTTAATTTTCCCCATTCTCACTGGTGTGAGGTGGTATCTCATTGTGGTTTTGATTTGTATTTCCCTGATGGCAAGTGATGCAGAGCATTTTCTCGTGTGCATGTTGGCCATGTCCATGTCTTCCTCTAATAAAATCTATTTTGAATTAACTTTTGTGTTTGGTGTAAGATGTTGGTCCAGTTTTCTTCTTTTGCATGTGGTTTCCAGTTTTCCAAATACCATTTATTGAAGAGGCTGTCCTTTCTCCATTGTATATCCTCTTGTGTCATAAATTAATTGACCGTATATGGTTGGGTTTATTCTGGGCACTCTCTTCTGTTCCATTGATCTATGTGTCTGTTTTTATGTCAATATTGCACTGTTTTGATTATTGTAACTTTATTTATTTTAAGATTTTATTTATTTATTCATGAGAGACACAGAGAGATAGAGAGAGGCAGAGACACAGGCAGAGGGAGAAGCAGGCTCCATGCAGGGAGCCCTACGTGGGACTCGATCCCAGGTCTCCAGGATCACACCCTGGGCCACCCAGGCTGCCCTGATTACTATAACGTTATAATACAGTAAATCAGGGAAGATGATGCCTTTGTTGTTCTTCCTCAAAGATTACTTTGGCTACAAACCATGAGAGACTCCTACTCTGGGAAACAAACAAAACGTTGTGGAAGGGGAGATGGGTGGGGGTATGGGGCAACTTAGGTGATGGGCCCTAAGGAGGGCACTTGATGGGATGAGCACTGGGTGTTATAACATGTTGGCAAACTGAATTTAAGTAAAGCATTTTTTAAAAGATTACATTGGCTATTTGAGATTTTTTGTGGTTCCATATACATTTTAGAATTGTTTTATTTCTGTGAAAAATGCTATTGGACTTTTGATAGGGATAGCATTGAATTGAATTGTAGGCTACTTTGGGTAATATGTCATTTTTACAAAATTAGTTCTTCTAATCCATGAGCATAAGATACCTTTCCATTTATTTGTGACTTTTTAATTTTTTTTCATCAATGTCTTATTAGCAATGTATACCTTTTGCCTCCTTGGTTAAATTTATTCCTGTTTATTCCTGTTTATTCTTTTTAATGTAATTGTAAATGGGATTGTTTTCTTATTTTCTCTTTCTGCTAGCTTATTGTTAGTGTGTAAAAATGCAACTGGGGGTGCCTGGGTGGCTCAGTTAGTTAAGCATCTGCCTTCAGCTCAGGTCATGATCCCAGAGTCTTGGCATCAAGTGCTGCACCAGATTCCCTGCTCTACAGGAAGCCTGCTTCTCCCTCTCCCTCTGCCTGCCATTCCCCCAGCTCATGCTCTGTCTCTCACATGCTCTCTCTCAAATAAAAAAATAAAATCTTTTTAAAAATGCAACTGATTTTTGCATATTGATTTTGTACCCTGCAGCTTTTTTTTAAAAAAAGATCTTATTTCAGAGAGAGAGCATAAGTGGGGGGCAAGGGAAGTTGGAGAGGGAGAGGGAGAAGCAGACACTCTGCTGAGTAGGGAGCCCAACAAGGGGCTTGATGCCAGGCCCCAAGATCATCACCTGAGCTGAAGGTAGACATTCAACCAACTGAACCACCCAGGTGCCCCTGTACCCTGCAGTTTTACTGAATTTATTACCTTTAACAATTTTTTGGTAGAGTCTTTAAGGTTTTCTACATATAAAATCATGTCACCTGCAAATAGTGATCGTTTTATTTCTTCCTTTCCAATTTGGATGGCTTTTATTTATTTTTCCTGCTTAATTGCTCTGGCTAAGACTTCTGATATTATGTTGAATGAAAGTGGAAAGATCGGGTATCCTTGCCTTGTTCCTAATCTTAAGGGAAAAGCTTTCAGCTTTTTGCTGTTGAGTATGACATTAGCTGTGGGCTTGTCATGTGTGGTCTTTATTATGTTGAAATACATTCCATCTATATCCACTTTGTTAAGAGTTTTTATCATAAAAAAGGGCTATCATAAATTTATGTTGAATATTGTCACATGCTTTTTATGCATTAATTGAAATGATCATATGACTTTTATCCTTTGTTTAGTTAATTTGATATATCATTTGGATTGATTTGTGGATGTTCAATCATCTTTGAATCCCTGGAATAAGTCTCATTTGATCATAATGTTTGAACCTTTGAATTTATTGTTGAATTCAGTTTACTAATATTTTGTTGAGGGCTTTTTCATTTATGTTGATTAGGGATATTGGCCTGTAATTCTCTTTTTTCTTTTTCTTCCTTCCTTCCTTCCTTTCTTCCTTCCTTCCCTGTGGTGTCCTTGTCTGGTTTTGGTATCAGGGTACTTTTTCCCTCATAAGATGAGTTTGGAAGCATTCCTTCTCTTCAGGTTTTTGGAAGAGTTTGAAAAAAGGCTAGTATTACATTTTCTTTAAATGTTTTGTAGAATTCACCAGGGAAGCCTTCTGGCCCTGGACTTTTGTTTGTTGAAGGTTCTTGATTACTGATTCAATCTCCTCACTGGTAATTGATCTATTCAGACTTTTTACATCGTTATGATTCAGTCTTGGAAGATTGTACGTTTTTAGGAATTTATCCCCTTCTAGGTTGTCCAGTTTATTGGCATACAATTGTTTATAGTAGTTTCTTGTGATCCCTTGTATTTTTTTGGTCTCAGTTGTAATTTCCCCTTTCAATCTGTTTCTAGGGAACCTTTCCAAAAACATAGGTTGCTGAAATATCTCATAAGTAATCTTCTCGATTTTGAAGACAAAGTTCTAGCTTTGTTGAGAAAGGCTTTTTCTATTGCTTGGGAAAAATGTGGTCTGAACTGCCTTTTTTGAGACAGATGAGCAAACTTCATTGAAGCAAGAGACTGAGCAGTTTCTGGAATGTGAGAGGACTTTCCAGGGCTTGGTTGCATTAAGTGGGATGACCAGACTAGCAGGTGCCTGCAATTAATCTTTCTATTCTTCAGTAAAATGCAGATGACCCAATGAGATACATAGATCTCTAAATGCCCTCAGGCTAATCCAATCCTGGCCAACAAAATAGCCCCTACTTATAGTGAAGGAATCCCAAGGACCAATTTCACCCTCTGCTATGAATAATTACTTCCTCTTTCTTCCAGCAGGCCTCTCACTTATCCCTCTCTTCACCAACTTTTCTTTCAAGACTAAAAGTTGCTCTTTGGAATCTTGGGAGTGGACCTGACACCTCTGATTCACAACCATTTAATCCTGTGGAATTTGACTAACATCTCTCTTATTGCCAGCTGTCATCCATTCATCTTTCCTTTGGTTTTGTGCCTTCTTTCAGCTTAGCTACAAAGTAGGAAATGAGAGTAGAGCAGAAGGTAGTGCTTATATGCCTGGAGTTCTTACTATGTACTAAGCATTGTACTGGACACTTCACATGATCTCATCAAACCTCACAGTGACACAGTGATAGGTAGGTAGGTAGATAGATAGATAGATAGATAGATAGATAGATAGATAGATATAGACAGATCTTATAAACCAGTAAGTACTATCTGAAGTTTAAAATAATACCATATGACAGACTCCTGGTGCAAAGTCCTGGAATATAGCATTGTGAGGCTGGGTGCCCATTGGGTATGATAACGTGACTTGGAGATCAGTATAGAATAATACACATCTAACTCACAGATTCTGCTCTCAGACAGATCCTCAAGAATCATTCTGACCCAGACAAGACTTATTGTGCCTAGGTGACTTGAATCAGGACTAGTTCTGGAAAAGACTCCAAATTAATGACAATCAATCACAGTTTACATGCCTATCATGAGTCCTAAAATATAGGTATGGGGAAGGATAAAAAAAAAAAATGTGTCCCTCTCTCAGAGAATTTATATAGTCTAGTTAGGAAGATTAGATTAACATACACTTTTTATGACATTTAATGTTCTTTCTCCTATTTACAAAAGCAATATACATTCACTATATAAAATATAAAAAACCAAATAGAAGAAAATAAAAACCATCCCAAATCTCACTACCCAAATTAACCAGAGTCAAAATCCCAAATTATAACTCTTTACACACATACCTCCCTCACCAGCCCTCCACAAATGGGCATACTACTTGTACTCTAACCTCACACTATCATACAAGGAGGTTCTTGTGCAAATGGAACACAAATTTTCCATCTCCTCTTTCCCTCCTAGGGATGTCTGCCTAGGAATATGACTTGGCTTAAGGTACAGAAAGAGTTGGTTGTTTTTTTTTTTTTAAGCTACTTTAAGTTCTCAGTGTATCCATCAATCAACTGATAGCTCTGTAAAGTTTCCTGTTTCTTGTGCAGGTAGGCCTCTTAGGCTTATATTACCGTTTGAGGTGAGGGGGGAAAGGAAGTGATTGTCCTAGCTCTGTACCAACAATTTAAAGAATGTAAAACTATTCCCCTTTGGGCAGAGAAGGGCCAATAAATACTATATCGCATATGGGAAAATGGTTTTCTTCCATAATGTAGCTACAAACTATATTTGAGAGTTAATAGTTGGTTGTGCATGCATGCATGTCTGTGAGACAGAGAGATTCTGGGAGGATTTCTTCTTAGAAATGGCACTTCTCAATGGCAGCAAGATCTTAAAATAGTCTGACAGCCCACATCGGACTCATCTGCTAAAGGGAAGGTCCCCTGTGGTGGCAATCTAGGCTAGAGGTCCTAAACTAGCAGCCCCACACAATGTTTAAAATTTAAATTAGTATTCTGGGGATCCCTGGGTGGCTCAGTGGTTTGGCACCTGCCTTTGGCCCAGAGCATGATTCTGGAGTCCCGGGATCGAGTCCCACATCAGGTTCCCTGCATGGAGCCTGCTTCTCTCTCTCTGCCTGTGTCTCTGCTTCTCTCTCTGCGTGTGTCTCTTGTGAATAAATAAATAAAATCTTTAAAAAATTTTTTTAAATTAGTATTCAGTGTGAAACCACCAGGAGATATCACGTGACTTAGGATTTCTGGCTTTTGTTGAAAGAAAGAGAAGTAAGTAAATAAAAATAGATACAGCAATCCTGGGCTCTTTTCTTTCTTCTTTTTTTTTTTTAATATTTTTTTTATTATTATTTATTTATGATAGTCATACAGAGAGAGAGAGAGAGAGAGGCAGAGACACAGGCAGAGGGAGAAGCAGGCTCCATGCACCGGGAGCCCGACGTGGGATTCGATCCCGGGTCTCCAGGATCGCGCCCTGGGCCAAAGGCAGGCGCCAAACCGCTGCGCCACCCAGGGATCCCTCTTTCTTCTTTTTTTTAATCAAGGAGATTAGCTGTTCTGGGTATTATATTTTTTCCCCCAGCTTGTTGTGTTTTTAATTTGGGGAGGGGGCTTTTTAATTTTTTTTTTTTAAGATTTTATTTGCTTATTCATGAGAGACACAGAGAGAAGGCAGAGACAGGCAGAGGGAGAAGCAGACTCTTCACAGGGAGCCAGATGGGGAACTCGATCCTGGAACCCCAGGATCACACCTGAGCTGAAGGCAGACATTCAACCATTGAGCCACCCAGGCGTCCCAATTGTTGTTTTTATTTCTGTACAGAAATTTTAAATAGTGATGTAGTCCAACTTACTCATCGTTTCTTTTATGGCTTCTGAATTTCATATCTTGATGAGAAAGATTTTAGTACCTGTATTAATTGACTAGGCATAACAAAATACCAGACTGTGTGGCTTAAACAACAAAAATTTCTTTCCTCCCAGGTCTGGAGCCCAGAAATCTAAGATTAAGGTGTCGGCAGGGCTGGTTTCTTCTGAGGCCTCTCTCCTTGGCTTGTCACCACCTTGGTCGCCACCTCCCTGTGTCTTCACATGACCTTTCTTGTCTCTGTGTCCTAACCTCCTTTTCTTCTATGGACACCAGTCAGATTGCATTAGGCCCACCGCAATGAACTTATTTTAACTTAATTACCTCTTTAAAAACCCTACCTCCAAAAATAGGATCCGATTTTATTTTCTAGATAGTAAGCTAAGTGTTCCAACTTTATTTATTAGTCATCTTTTCCATGCAAATTTTGAAATTCTTCCTTTATCTTACAGTCAATTTCCGTGTATACTTAGGTCTATTTCTGGATACTATTTTTTTTTTAAAGATTTGAGAGAGAGCAAGCCAGTGTGAGCCAGAGACAGCACAAGCTGGAGGAGATGCAGAGAGACAGGCCCTACTGAGCAGGAAGCCTGACGTGGGGCTCAATCCCAGGACCCCCAAGATCATGATCTGAGCCGAAGGCAGACACTTAACTGACTGAGCCCCCTAAGCACCCCTGGATACTATTTTATACCACCAATCTTTCTATTCCTGTGCCACTACCAAACTTCTAATGAGTGATTTTATAATATATTTTAATTTTCTAGGGCTAATTTTACCCTGTAATTTTTCTCTTTCAGAATTTTCACCACTATTTTTGCATACTATTTTTGCTTTCAGCATTTACTTTAGCATTGCTTTACCTTGTAAAAAATAAAATAAAATCTGACAGCATTTTTATTGTGATAGGGTCAAATAGGTAGATGAATTTAGGAAAGACCTTACATGTTCATATTATTGAGACTTTACATGTCTATATTATTTCTTATTTCTTAGCATTGTATACTTTTTTGTACTGCTTAAATTTTTGACCACATACATGTATTACTTTTTATAAACAGAAAAAATTCATTTCCATTCTAAAATAAATTAAAAATAAAAGAATGCAAAAAGGGTAAACAATGATTAGTAGAGATAAATTTATCTAGATAAGCCATTTTGGAGCTCCTTAAATTCTAAACCCCACAATTGTATCTTCTTTTCTGTTTGTGGATGTTTTACTTTCTCACAGTGGGAACAGAATAGATTCAGCGACATATTTTGACATTATCTGCTTATTATACTAATGAGAAATGTTGGTTCTCCCTTCTGCTTCATCTCATTTCTTCAAATTCAAAAGATATGCTACTCTCTCAAAGGTTGTGTAGACTGAGAGAGGCAGCCTGTAAACTTGGCAGGCTTCCCTAACATTCCCCAGCCAAGGCCGTCATTGTCTGACCAAACTGAATGGGGTCAGGTTTCCAGAGACAAAGGGGCTGCTTCAGGTCCTGCTCCAGCCTCACCAGCATCCAGCTGCTTTTCTCTCCCGACCTCAAGTGTCTTCCTCACCCCTCCAGAA